>NW_027255114.1:0-42266 GCF_042242105.1 Pempheris klunzingeri
AGTGCCCTCTGAATTATCGGAAGCTTTTCAATAAGGTTCCTTATTGACTATTAAAATTCACGTGGGAATATACCGTTCATTTTTAAAGTGATCGAATTTCATCATTGAAAATAACTTTTTTTAATATAATTTTCATCTGCTAAGTAAATATGTTCGTCAATGGTGATAATTCTATTTACATCAAATAATAATGAAATTATCAAACTTGTAGTTTACTGAAGTACTCTATTAATTAGCTTCTCAAAATTTAGAATTCTTGTTAGAACAAGTAGTAACATAGATATGTTGCTCACAAAAAATCTAGGTTTAATTTCGAGTTAAAATATATAACAGATTTTGTCCCCCAATTTACCCTAACCAAATTGGTGTTTTTGTATGATTGGGCCTTACTAAAAAATACTTTTGAATATAACTTGAAAACAGTAAAATATGGAACATCAATAAAGTTTGCACTTTTTGTTTAACTTTTAAAAAGTAAATAAAAAAAAATAAACTTTCACTTGAGTTCGCGCAAGCGCACTATGCACTTGTTTTGTTTTAGATTGTTATTTCATTTGGCAGTATGATACCAATTTAAGTGAGAAGTTGAATAAAAATAAAATTGCAAACGAATAAATTAGTGACATAAGCTCAAAATAACATGGGATAGTACTCATTAATCAATAAAATTGCAACTTCAAGGTATGTTGCAGACAAATGGTTCCAGTCTTTCGTATCCCTCTATAGTGAAGTTTATAGACACATGTTTCTATAAAAATTTTATAGATAATGCTAGTGGTGGAATCGTGTGCTGACGTACTAGAAATAAATTACTTTATCGTTTAGATGATTTCCATATAACCAACGTCTAGGAAATGGATAGAATAGGAGTGGTGACTTGTAGAAAACTAGGATATTAATTGTAACAAAATTAACACCGAATGATAAGCTAGGAGCATGGCGGTGCTAATTAAAATGAGTAACTCACCTGCAGTGCCTACAACGTTCAATGAAGAAAATGTAACAAATTTGGGGTTTACAACCCATAAGCTGCGTCAGGGGTTTTACCTTGCAACTAAAAATTGCTAAAAATCTTTATAATAAATCAAATTTATTATAAAGAAGAAAAAAAATTATTTATTTTATGATGATCTAAAATGTACATATAGAGATTTTCTAATAAAATAATTCGAAGATTAATTTTTGCTGTTATACATGACTTAAAAATATATTTTTTATTGGTGTAATATGACAAATATAATTTACCGATTAAATGAGAGAATACTATCTGAATATAAAACATAGAAAAAAATGTTGATTTATGTATTTAAAATAATTTTTTTAAATATTTAGAATAAACTATATATATAAATTTAGTGTGTTATTGAACTAAATTTAATCTGAAAATTCCAGAGATAAACTTTAATCAATAGAATGATTAGAACAAAATTACATTTATCTGATTTATTTATTATGTTAAATCTGATTAGTCATTATCTTTTAGCTATTACAGAAAAAGAGCCATCTTTTTAATTGTATTTAACTAATATGAATTATGCCCAAGTATATATAGTCAATTTTGATATATATAGTCAATTTTGATATATATATTCAATTTTGATATATATAATCAATTTTGATATATATGTAGTCAATTTTGATATATATAGTCAATTTTGATATATATATATAGTCAATTTTGATATATATAGTCAATTTTGATATATATAATCAATTTTGATATATATAATCAATTTTGATATATATAGTCAATTTTGATATATATATAGTCAATTTTGATATATATAGTCAATTTTTATATATATAGTCAATTTTTATATATATAGTCAATTTTGATATATATAGTCAATTTTGATATATATAGTCAATTTTGATATATATAGTCAATTTTGATATACATATAATAAATTTTGATATATATATAATAAATTTTGATATATATAATAAATTTTGATATATATAATAAATTTTGATATATATTATCAATTTTGATATATATAGTCAATTTTGATATATATTATCAATTTTGATATATATATAGTCAATTTTGATATATATAATCAATTTTGATATATATAGTCAATTTTGATATATATATAGTCAATTTTGATATATATAGTCAATTTTTATATATATAGTCAATTTTTATATATATTATCAATTTTGATATATATAGTCAATTTTGATATATATATAATCAATTTTGATATATATAGTCAATTTTGATATATATAGTCAATTTTGATATATATTATAAATTTTGATATATATTATAAATTTTGATATTTTTCTGAAGGCTTATGATAATCTAAGCATTTTTATTTAAAGTAGTTAAATAAACACGATTATAAGCATTTAATAACTCTAATATGATTTCAAAACAAATTTAAAGATGTTTTTATTTTATTTTTGAATTATTATACAATTTTGTTATATCAAAACACAAATATATATTAATGAATATAAGTAATTTAGTTTAAATATATAACTACAACATTTTTTCCTATTAAAATTTTATTAATTTTTGTTTATTTCTCATGATTAATCGGATAACTTTATGTGTAATTGACAACTTAACATATATATATTATGATATAAATTTAATTTCAACATCATTAACTTCCTAAATATACAGATGAATTTTATATTTAAAATTATTGAAATTTGATAGCAAAATATTACTAGGGGAATCAAAAAAATTCTGTTTTTCTAGGTATTATTATTATCCAGATATAATCTGTTGGTATTATCTATAAGATGTTTATTTTTACATTATATCTATTTATCTACTTTAATTATATAAAAAATTGCTATTTTAAATGAAATCAATAAGAATATTTATGCCTGAAAGAGTACTATATGCATATGCTTATATTATTTAATTTGGCAATATAACTCAATACTTGTAATAAATAAAATATTCACAAAGTTATTATTATTTATTTTAAAAATTCTTATAATAATATCATTATTTTATTAGGGAAAATTTTATAATAATTTTTAATATTAAAAGACTCTAATTCCCTCATTTAGGTATAATTATAATCTATTTACTTAATAGATATTATAATCTATTTACTTAAATAGATATTATAATATATTTACTTAAATAGATATTATAATCTATTTACTTAAATAGATTTATATTACAACAAAAAACAACCCTGGTTACTAGAATGTTGAAATATTTTTTTCTATTCCTTTATTTCGATACAATATGTATATTCTTATTATATATTACCATTGTATTCTTCAACAGTTTATTAATGAAATATAATAGATGGATATACGTGTAAGGAGCCTGATGGTACTACAGTTCGAGAATATGATTATTATGTGTATGATGTATCGTTTCCTTGTAATGTACGTCAATGTCAAGATCCGCAATTTAAATTTTTGGATGAATCATATAAGACTGTCAATTGTCATATAACCCAATTGTTGTCTGATAGTATATATGGCTATAAGCACTGCTGCAAAGAAACCACATATTACAGTAAATCTAGATTTTATTGGTTATTGCTTTATATTTTATTTACTATCACTCTTATTTATAATAGTTGTTCTTTATATTACACTATATATATATAAATTTTTTTTATAGAGACATACACAATTAAACGAACTGTACCCCCAATATTTGCGATAATTGTTATCATTATTATCATTATTTTAATCGTAAAACGTAAATCACTGTGTGGAAGAAGTAAAACAACTACTATTGTTAAAGGTAAATATAGTTTATGTTTGTATATTGATACTGTATATTTAGAAACTAATAATGTACCTAATCAAAATTTTCCACAAAATAATAATTCATGTGGTCTCCCTCCGCCACCAAATCAGTTTTACGCTGATCAACCACCACCACCACCACCACCACCTGTTCAAATTTCTGGATATTATATTCCAAATAATAATGCACAATTCCCACCAAACTATCCTACAAATAATATGGGTCACTATTAAAAATTAATTGATAACTTATTATTCGTCATCACTATTTACTATTTTCACTTCTATTTTTATTATATTATAAAAAAATAACCCTATATTCTATCAAAAATAGGTGTAATATATAAATAAAAGTTTTCAAAAATAGTAAATGTTTTTCATGTAATTCACTGGTATGCTGAAAAGTTGAGATTTTATTTTTCAAGTGTTGTTTCGAGATATCTATCTAAATATAGACTGAATATTATTTAATTAATTTTTATCAACAAATCAGATAACAATAGCCGACACTTTTTCACTATTATTGTAAATTTTTATATCGATTAATTTTAAGAAAATTTCTATATCTACTCCAAGTTTTAATAAAACTGAATAAAAGATATTTCTAAAGTTTAGCCAATTACAACTAATATAATTCTTAAGGATTTATTTTTTTATTGTTAATACACACTTGGAAAGACTATTTAGATGTATATTTTTTTTTTATAATTTATTAAAATTCCTTGACATAAACCGACACTCTTATATGAAAAATATGAATTTTATAGAGTGGAATACTCGATTTAAAGAAATATAGAGGATTTTCGAAAGGAATGTAAAAATTTATAAATAATCAGTTAGTTTGAATGTGATGCTATAGAATATCATAGTATATCTTCATAATCTCTAAAAGCTGTAAAGAATGTAATGTTAAAATCTGATTGTTGTAAGAGTCCTAGTTAACATATTATTTTGTGAATATATAAGGAAAATAAACTTATATAATTATTACAAAAATACATGTTATATTTTAACTCTACATTATTTTATTATAGCTTTGATATTGTTTATATATGAGAACGAATTAATTTTTTTTATCAACTTTAAAGTGTATCCTTGTTAGTAATTAAATATACAAAATTAACATAGTGTAATACACTTAAAAGACACACGGCTAAATATTGGGAGGTAGACTGATAATGAATTTGTTCTTTCGAAAATGGTTACAGCTTTATTTTGTATACTATATGATAGTATCAAAGAGTTTGTAGTTAAATTGTTAGTGCGGTCATGTTGATTAGTTGACAAAACACATGATGGTGCAAGTCTTATTCGTCGGCTAGAGCTCACCTTACATAGTAAAGGGTGAAAGTAGATCTTCTTTTTTAGTCAACTACAAAAATGTATTTGTTGAATACACAACTAGTGCCTTGAATTACGGAGATTGTATGTGCAAGTTATCATCCTTGTAGAAATACTAATGTGTTGTCGTTGTAAACGTTGTAGATAAACCATGAGATGGTTCATAAGTGTGAGCTTGTGGTTAGTAACAGTTCATTTGCGCGGTCAAGGCTCTTTTAGTATCACTTAATCCGATATTTGAACCATACTATGGTAATTGCGTGTTTTTTTAATTATGGATTATGTTGGTAGCGGGAGTAAATTTGACTTTCTCGATTTAATTATACTAATCTAGCTAACGCTTAAGAAATATTTAATTTAGAGCTTATGATAACTACTATAGGACGATGCTGAGTTGCTTAATACCCTATATGATAGCAGAATAAATCAGTATTGCAGTAAAAATTTTGATAACTTCACTGTTATGCTTGCATCACTGCGTGCGCAATTCTAAGCTGCTTAAAATCTATATCCATAGAAACTGTGTCGGGTGTTTAACTTTGTGGAAAGAATTCATTGAGAATTGTTTTTAATTTTCTCTATAATTCACACATAGGTATATCAGTTATATGCGCAATCATCACATAGGATAATGCTAGCTAGCTAGCAATTACACAATAATACTTATACAATTCATGCAAATGAAGGAAAACTAAAATAATTTAAACTTTTCTTAAATTTTGACAAAGCTCATGAAAAGAATGCAAATTTGGGGATATGATATTATAAAAGAACACTTGATTTAGAATATTAAAAAATCTATACAGAGAATCATTGATAATGGTAGTAGTAAGATTTTTATTTTAAAAGCTCAATCTAAAATTCCGAGCATGCTATATTATAACTGATCGAGTAAATTTGTATACGAATTGTTGTTAATTTTAATTGGGCTTTACTAATTAGTTTGTGAATGAATCAAGATAAATTTTTGATTTGTACAAGTACCAAGATTATTGTTGTGCTACAAGATAGAATAATTTCATGTGCATTATTAACTTAACAGTTCGATTAGAGTATATTAATAAAGCCGAAAAAATTTGGAGTTTTATGAAATTAAGGCTGATTTTAAAAGGTATGGACGTGATAGAATACTGGGTAGTATTAGAAAACGGGCATAACAATTTTTTTTTGAAATTAAAGGCAGATCTACCTATAAACTCATTCAACTATTTCTCAGCAACAATAACAAACATGACTGATATCAATTTAAAATTATTACTTGAGTATTTATTTTAGTTTACTTGGTATGAGTTTAATAACTTCTCCCTCAACTGTCAGAATGAAATTACCTTTTCCTTAGAAGTTCATAATCATCAATAAACACTCGTGTGATTTATATAGAATGACTAGCAAAAACTTTGCAGAATCATTTTTTACTGTTACTAATAAATGGAACATTAAGAGACTATCAGTTGTTATCGTACACTGGTCAAAATACAATTTTATGGTAAAACTTCCTATGATTATACAAGATTAGACATGTACCAAAACATCACACATTATAGCAATTATACTATTTTTGGTATCAAAACACATATACTGTAATAATAAATAATGTAATAATAAATAATGTAATAATAAATACTGTAATAATAAATACTGTAATAATAAATACTGTAATAATAAATACTGTAATAATAAATACTGTAATAATAAATACTGTAATAATAAATACTGTAATAATAAATACTGTAATAATAAATACTGTAATAATAAATAATGTAATAATAAATAATGTAATAATAAATACTGTAATAATAAATAATGTAATAATAAATAATGTAATAATGTAATAATAAATAATGTAATAGTATCGTGAAATGTACGTTTTGTTTAAAAATCTTAATAACGGTGGTTGTAATCTGCGAATTTGCAGGCAATTCATACGTTAAATCGTGTGTAACAGTTGTAGTTTCCAAAGAAAATTAAAGATGCACCAATTTTCTTCTTTAAAATAATGTTTTATGACGTAAAAATAAGCTAGACTTGTAGATGTTCTAGCACTTCATACCATACCATCACAACACTCAATATCTTGATTACACTAGTACTTGACACGTCGCTTAAGTATTATTTTCCAGAATCCAAATAGAATCATGACAAGTTTTATACTGAATTTTTGACACACTAACATATAATTTTAAATGTATATATTGTACTAAACAGTCTCTGTTTGTACTGTAAAAGTTAGATTTATTGACTATCGCAGCAACTATATCTTATTGCTACAATATGGATCATCTGAATAATCCTAACATTCCACTTTTTTATTGTGATACAAAAGTAGTCAAAATTTATACGATGCATCGCACAAATTTATTCCAGTAGAATCCCTTAGTTACTTAGTTAAGGTGAATCTTGGATTTTGAAAATGTACTTTTTGCAGATGTTGTGTATTATGTATATTTTACGTTAGACTAGAAAGCGATTAGGTAAGTTTTGATATAAATTTGCAGACTTATTAAAGAAGATGCAGCTAATATCACGATTCTAATATCTAATATACTTTATATTTGAATGAAACTGAATTATTTTTATGAACACTATAATGATAGAGTTATGTGGTCCTTAAATGATCACCTTTCGTAATGTGCTTGTCTATTTGTAATATACATACGCCAATTTTTTTAGCAATTTTCTTTAACGTATTTGAACTGTACATACATTAAAGTCAACCAACTAAAGATCCATAATTGCTCACCTTATACTAAAACATTTAATACCAAGATACATGCAACTTTTTCTTAATTTGATTATACTACTTATCTATATAAATATTCTAGGCAACGTTCAGTACATAATGAGCTGAAAATTTTGTAAAATTATAAATTGAAGCAAATTCCATGTGTTATCTTACTTTGACAGTAGCTACAAGACTGCTGGACTCAGTACTATAAAAATCCGCCCTTACCCCTCCTCACCATAAGAAGCACTTATTTCTGTTTCGCAGATCGTTGTAAACAAATAAAATTGGATTTCTTATATATATAACATTTTAAGACTTTACATTGTGCAAAAAAAATAGCTAGATTCCTTATTAGTTAATACTCTAGTGATCTAGAGTATTAAATTTCCATATTTCTCAACCGAGCATGCGCGCGGGAGGTTTAGTTTATAACGCAAAAATAAGTCAAATTGAATTTAATATAAACCATATATTTACAATATTATAATTTACTCCATCTTTCAATTGTATAATTTTAAAATTAATTCCAGGTATGTTAAATTGTGATAATTTGCGATAATTTGTACACATGCCTTTCAACAAATTAAGTTTATTTTCATATTTAACTGATGTTGTTTTTGATAAGTTTAACATATAATATTCCATATCGTTTTTAAAATTACTTTGTTAAACCTTTAGCGTATCTAAAAATGTCGTTAAACCTAGATGGCATTGTTCAAATTTTCGGTAGAAATGACGATTGAATATTTCAGCCGAATTTGATGTCATTTAGAACTCTAAAATAGGCATTACAATTCTTGATTTGGTATTTTGTTCTTCTCAAGTAGTTTTTTTGTAATATTGGAAAAACACAGATAAGTTGATGTTTTTGAAAGTCTGAGACCTTAATAATATCTTTTGGTATTCAACTTCAACATATTCTGCAGGAACAAAAACAAGTAAAGCAATAAATTTTATATAAAGCTTGAATTCGGTATTCTACAAAAATTCGTTACTGAGTCCAAATTTTTGTAATTTCTGCCAAGTTGATTGTCCGAAATGAAATAAACAAAAGAATATCGTTGCCTTTTTAAAAGCAAAGTAGACAGATAACTTAAAATTAATCACGACATAATGGGGAACTTGATGATTATATTTTTTGAAGATTATGCTAAACACTTGTAAATAATCTTCCTCTTTTTTTGTCTTAAGAAGGTAATTAAACAAGTGGATAGATCTTGTTTTGTACTTTACCATGTAAAATATAGAGCCGCAGAAAGTCCTTGGACATACCTTTAATGTTCCATATGCAATAATCACACTTGAATTTCGTAGATGTATCAAATTGATTTCAGTTCCTAATATAATAATTCTGTTGTCCGATTGTACATCGGAATCATAAATGCATAAACTCTCTCTCTTTGAAGGGAAGGGTGCTAAGCTAACATTTAACTCTCTAAAGTTCATCGTAATATCAACTATGGATTTTCCTATAGAGAGATTTTTTGGATAAATTAGTCTTTTATTAATAATTGGTAGTTCAGAAATTTTACTTGCCTGGTAACAACAGAATAAAACTTTGTTAGTTGGATAAGAACATTCCTCGCCAACTGTTTTATTTTTGCATTTAACAAAATTTTAGAAATGTGATTTATCGACAGAACATGATTATGGGATTTAATAACATCAATTTTATCAAGCGACAATCGTAGTTTTTCGTGCCAATTCCGATTCTGACACCGCCAATATTGGTTTTTCTCTTTATTAAGATATTTAAAGTAAAAATAATTTTTTTAAAATATCATTTTATTGTTTCTATTTGATTTCAACTATATGAAATTCAAGTTTTTAATACAACTACCGTCATCCATTTATTGTGCATGCGCGTAAAAATTCATTAATTTCGGCCATACCATAAGGCTTTACATTGTAAAAAAAGAATAGCCAAGTTCCTTATTAGAGAGTGCCTGGTGATGTAGATTATTAACTTTCCATTATTGATGGTAAAGGAACTGACAATCTCCGTAGTCTTGAAGAATTTTTTTTAGTTACGAGGTTAAACCCCTGGCGCAGCTTATTGGGCTGTGAAGTTCAAGTTGGTCAGACTTGCTTCATTGAACGCTGTAGGCACCGCAGCGGGAGTTTTTTGATCATAAACCAGCTCTGACTTATTATTCTTTATTATTTTGCAGTAGGGTGGGAGTTTAACCAGCTAAAAATAAACATCCTCGTTTTAAGGTGACCACCACCCCCTACCCTATGCATCTATTGGACGTTGGCTCTATGGGAATTACCTCAACAGAGGCAGGAATTCACTATCGTACCCTAGTGCATCGGGACTCGATTTTGCCCTTCCATCAGGCTGCCTCCCACTACCAGCATGTACCATAATTTTTTTTATAGAAACATGCAATTACCATAGTGTTCCTACTAACTTCGGATTAAGTGATACGATAGACCGGAAACAGTGGGCGGCACCAGGATTCGAACTCATGAGTTCTAAGCCATCTGTCTACTTCTTCTTGAAGGATCTATCATTGTAGATTCCAAAAATATTCATGTTTTTAATATATAAAAACCTAAAGTAGTCATATGAGTTTACACTCGGTATCAAATCTCTGTGACAATGATAATAGAGACTTACTGCGGTGCTCTGTTAGAAAACATAATCATGATTTACATAGCTAATGTATCCTTATATCGTATATAAGAGTTACATTCAGTAAATTAATAATTTTTTTTGTATCTAATAAATTGATCATGTATTCATAACAGTTTTTCCCTGATTATTAAAAGCACCATGTTATTAATATTTCAAAACATTATATAGGGTTTTTCGGTCAATGTGAGAACTTTGGTCGGTCAACGTGAGAACTTTGTCGGTCAACGTTGAGAACTTTGTCGGTCAACGTGAGATCTTTGTCGGTCAACGTGAGATCTTTGTCGGTCAACGTGAGATCTTTGTCGGTCAACGTGAGATCTTTGTCGGTCAACGTGAGAACTTCGTCAATAAACGTTAGATTTAATTGAACGGATCATAGAAAGAAGTAACATTATCATAGAAGTACATCTTTTTGCTTTTTTTACGATAAAAATTCGTGGATGTTGAAATATTACACTATTTTTTTACATTTAAAAACATAGAAAGAAACTTATGTCAAACAATCAAGGGAGCGGAAAAAAAAGTTATTCCTCATGATGATAGGGAAAGAATAATAGAAAAATCTCTGAATGGGATGTCGGCGAAGCAAATAGCTGTCCAACTTTCATTGAATTACAAGTCGGTTTGGAGGATCATAAAAAATTTCAACCAACACCAAACGATTGAGATGAAAAAAAAAGGTGGCGATAGAAACTCCAAATTGGATGAGACACAAAAAAAAGAGGTGTTGAGTTGGGTTGATGGAGATAGTCTTTTAAGATTATCGGACATCGTTGCCAAGGTGAATGAAAAATTTGGCATTCTTGTCAGCAATAGCTGCATTGAAAGGATCCTATTGAAATTTCACTACACCGTGAAGAAACTGACAATTGTTCCTGAAAGAAGGAACGATCAAAGAACAATTACTGCCAGGAAAAAACTACGCGGAAGAATTCAGAAATTTGGAATCCGAAATTGAGCATTCCAACTTGGTTTTCATCGACGAAGTTGGATTTGCTGTGGTCACAAGACCGAAGAAGAGGACGTTCAAAGGCTGGAACCTCCGCATACAACACTGCTCCAGGCGTGCGAAGCAGAAATATTTCTGTCGTGGCGGCTCATGAACAAGTACGGGATGGTGTTCCACAAAATTCACGACAGAGCCGTCACTGGTGAAACTTTTGCGGTCGTGTCTCATCGACATAAAACAAAAATGCACAGAAAAAGACATACATAACCCGGTATTCATCCTCGATAATGCGCGCATACACCATTATACGGGGTTACAACCCGTAATAGAGGCTAACAACATGAAATTAGTATTCCTGCCACCATACTCACCGTTCTTGAACCCTATTGAATCCGTGTTTTCCGTGTGGAAGAACTTGGTTATCCGTCAAAAGTGTCGTCACGAGGCCGAACTAAAGGTCGCAATAAATGAAAAATTTTGCGAAATAACCCGCGAACATTGCGATGCGTTCTACAGGAAGATGCTCAAATACATTGTGAGGGCAGAAAAAGAAGAAACAATAATGGAGTAATTTTTTATTTTCTAATCGTGTCATTCAAATTAATTTTGTTGTTATTTTATGCTGCATTAAACAATAATCAAATCACACGTTGACCGATAAATTTTCTAACATTGATTGACAAAGTTCTCAAGTTGGCCGACAAAGTTCTCACGTTGACCGACAAAGTTCTCACGTTGACCGACAAAGTTCTCACATTGACCGAAAAACCCTATAATTGCCTAAAATTAAGTTAAAACTGTATTACACCAGAATTAATGAATAAGATATTGAAGTGTAATGCACCTACGACAAATTAAATTTTTTTATGGCTCATTTGGTCCACAGACATATAAAGTTTTATATATTACTTTATTTTAACCAAATGATTAAAATTGCTGAATTTAGTGGGTTCAAGGACACTTTTGTTAATAATATTAGAATTCTGAAAGCATTTTCTCCATTGCATGCTTCTAATGTAATGAGATGTGTTAGTGATTCCTCTCATTTGGAATATTTCAAGTAGTCAGTCTTTATATATTAAATAAAAATGTACTGAATCAAAATAGGCATCATAGGTGAATATTGTGGTAATAAGCTCATGTAGTTATCACGAGGAGTATTCAGCGGTTAAAATCTATTACTCTACTCTTAATACCTAAACTGGTGTAATGAAAGAAGCTATGATAATTTTACGTCTCACAGATAATTATTTATTTTTTCTTGAATAAGCTATGCTTTTTATAAGTGCCGCTATTTTAAATAATTATTCTATGAAAAGTTTTCGATTCATTTTTTAATGCTCCATCGGTAATGTAAATGTACATGATCTAAACAAGCTGCCATATTAATAGAATTGAAACCCGATAATTTATGCGTAACAAATTATTGAAAAAACTAATTTGCTGCTATATAGAATATTTGTATTATAATGCATTAAACTCCAGCTATTTGTATCAGAGCAAGAGCGCTCTTCTAAAGCAATTATAGTTTATCATTAAATATACATAATTGTGCATAACGATATTAAAATAGAGAAACACCATCATCTAAATTTAATTCAGAAACTTTTAAAATAGTTTTGTGTCATAGAAGTATATTGTTCTGATCTGATAAAATCATAGTACTTTATTAGTTGAAAAATATCCAAAATTCATAAAAGCTAATGCGGACGGAATGTTTAGCGGTGTAGGCTTTACCACTCATGGGTGGGCTTAGGTCTCATTGTAGTAGACTTTGTTCTAGCCTTTCTTATCCCTAATGCTAAAGTTTGTTGACACACCACGAAAATTGCATGTTCCTATAAAAAATTATTGATTCAACAAATAGTTGGCGCTAATAATTAGAGAAAACCTGATGGAAGAGTGAAATCGTTTACTGATTCACTGGAGTAAATTTCTGTTTCGTTGAGGCGATACTCATATAGCCAACGTGTGAGAAATATATGGGGTAGATGTGGTGGACGCTTAAAAACGAGGATATTTTGTGGAATTAATTATCACACCACTAAATAATAATAAGCTGCTACCATATGGTGTATTTTTGAATTACGAAGTTAAAATACACTGTATTACCTACAGCGTTCAATGAAGCAAGTCTAACGAGTTGAACTTCACAGCCCAATAAGCTTATCTAGGGTTTTGCATTGTAAGCAAAAAAGTCAATGAAGCTATTTTTAAGTAGCCTGAAAACAAAAATTTTAGTTAATGTTATCAAAGAAAATGCATTTGATACATTTATTACACTTTTTGAATTTTTTTTCATGGTATCTAGAACATCTTATTTTTCTCCTCTCTAGAGAAGTATCTATGACTGTCTTTAAGACTTGCACACATCAAATGTGTAGCTTTCAGATTCTGATATATCATATTACTACAAAATACACTTTAAAAACACTATCTAGGATGCAAAGAGTATAGAGTTAACCGGAAAAGTTTTAGGCTAGGAACGTACGGGCTATAGCTAAATACAACGCCAGCAAAAAGTTGTGTTGAGTTTCTGTATTCTAATTTTATTAGATGATAGAGAAAAAGATTAAAAAACCTATTTACATGTGCTTCGCCAATTTTACTACTACTTGAATGTATTCAAATAAGTTCTAACCAGTGGCATTAAATTTGTGTTTTTGTTTAGATGCTAAGACAAATTCATTTAATAACCACGAACAATTCTAAAAAAAACAATTATGATAATTTATGAATAAATAAATATAGGTCAACCTATATTTATATAAAATCACAATTACGCAATAAATCTGCGTAACTTTATAGCTATTTGGTATTTATGTATCAAAAAATTATAATTAATACCCTAATTACTATGAATTGAACAACAAACTAAATTCGACCTCATTACGAATTTATCAAACGATAATTTTTTAATTAATTTAATACGTATTCGATATATAACACATATGCCAATACTCTTTTAAGTCAGGGATACAAAATGCTACGAAAATGTAGTTTATCATAAAGTAGTATGCCCTAACAGAGACTTTATATGGTGAAATTGATTAAACTCAAAACATATTGTACTAAAAGTGAAGCATTGACATGTTAGTGCAGAATTTTTGTATAGAATTTTCAAAGCAAATTAGAGCACATAAAACTACGCTTTATGCTTTTAAATATCCACAAATGACTCATTAACGGCATATATGACCTACAATGTTTTAATACAGACGTAAATCTGTCATCATAATCTCATTAATTTTCAATTATAATATAAAGATCACATTTTATGTACATAAATAGTCAAAACTGCATGGTATTAAATGTAGTTTATAGAATATTTTATAATTAGCTCAGAGATCCATGGAGAATCCCCATTAGAATTTTCTCTAAAGAAAAGCGCAAAACTGGTAGTTGCTTTGAGAGCTATTTTACATAAAATATTAAATAAAAAATCATATTCTTAATGCAGAACTATGAGTAAAATGAATTATAATTATATCGATGAATAGATTATAATTATATCAATGAATAGATTATAATTATATAATTAAATGGATTATACTATACATTTTCTATATGAATGACTTGTTTTGCTTCCTTATGAGTCTATTAATTTTTTAGTCCACATATTCACTTTGGTTATAAATATTAAAACAGATTTTAATATTACAATTATGCAGTCATCTTGTTACCTATAAATGAGTGACCAAGGTACCTAAATCATACCACTGAATGTATTTGTTCTATAAACTTTTTTTTTAGTTACGAGGTTAAACCCCTGGCGCAGCTTATTGGGCTGTGAAGTTCAAGTTGGTCAGACTTGCTTCATTAAACGCTGTAGCACCGCAGAGGAGTTTTTTCCATCATATCCTAACTACACGACATCACACACCAGCTCCGACTTATTATTCTGCGGTAGTGTGGGAATTTGACCCACTAAACATCCTCGTTTTTGGGCGACCACCACCCCTACCTTATCCATTTCTCGGACGTTGGCTCTATGGGAATCACCTCAACAGAGGCAGGAATTTACTATCGTACCCTAGTGCATCAGCACTCGATTTCGCCCTCCCATCAGGCTTCCTCCCACTACCAGCATGTACTATAATTTTTTTATAGAAACATGCAATTACCATAGTGTTCCTACTAACTTCGGATTAAGGGATACGATAGACCGGAAACAGTGGGTGGCACCGGGATTCGAACTCATGACTTCGGGGTCATGAGTTTGAACCGTATACCACTAAGCCATCTGTCCGCTTCATTTGTTCTATAAATCTAATTCTTAGGGCCGCTGTCACTGTTAGCTTAACTAATTTTACTTTTTCTAAATTTTTTTTATTTTCAATAGTGTTATTAAATAGAAATTAGCCGTAAAAAAGTTTTAAAAATATTTACTCAATAATTCAAATTTATCATCACAAGGACGCTTTGCTTGTGAATGACTAATTTCGTGCTCAGTTTAAAACTATTAAAATTGTATTGTAGTGTTATAATTAAATAGCTTTATTTTTTATTAGCTTCCTTGTTTTATTATTTTATTTACATGACGTCTTATTATTCCTAGCAGATTCTTACATAATATATATAGATTCTTACATAATATTTTTTTTCACATCATACTATATTTGATATCATAGGAAGAAGTTAAAGGTATTTTTTTCTTCTAAACCCCATTATTATATACTATTAAAAAATAAAGAAGAACATTAATCACTATTTTCTTTGATAATTATTATTATAAGTGGATATAATTGGATTTTATTGATACTAAATTCAGTATAAGCTTTATTATATTCTAAGCATGAATTATCGTTAAAAAATTCACATAAATATTAAATCGTCAATGGTTTATATTTAAGATAAAATATATCCACTAAAAATGATATTCCAGGTCCAAATGTAGCACAGATAGTAAATATAAAAAGAATGAAATATCGAATATTTTTAAAAGTCTATTCAATAGACATAGATAGAGAGAGAAAAAAAAGAGGGACTTTGTTGAAGCATTTGATAAGAATAACACTGAAATTTTAAGAAATCATTTAGTGCAGTAATTTTCAATTTATAAAGATACAACCATATGAGATACGTGTCCGATACTACTAATTTATATGAATAATGCATCTATTTAAGCTGTGTTAGTTATTTTAGATACACAAAAAATCTGTTAATGCATCCAACGCCCATGAAATTTTAATGTAAAAATAGTCATTTGTGCTATGTAGTAAAAAATACACATTTATAAATACAAAAAATTATTTTATTAGTGAAATAATTAAAAATTATTTGCTTACTTCAGTAGTTACGCTTGAATTTGGAGGTTTATATTTCTTTATTAGTAGATTAGCAATGTTGACAGCTTCACAAATGGTAAATCCTGAGGATGGTTTAGTGATGGTTACATTCAGCACAAGGAATGTTATTAAGTGTAGTAGAAACAAAAGTATTAGTAGTATAACAATAAACCAATATATCGGTATATTTGCTTTAAGTATCTTCATCATTACATCAACTTCTATAACACCATCTATTGGTAGACCTGCACACTCTGGAATAGCATCTTGAGCATCACATCTAAATTCAATAATGTATAAAAATTTTAAAAGAAGCATATATCCCTAACATTTTAAGAGATACATTAACTATATAGCTTGATATGCGTAACGAGACAATTCGCTTAGAGTAACAAAATATAGATAATAATAATATAAGATATAACAACATGTTCCATAATTTTTTTATTTTTAAATTAATAATGAGTGTCTCTAAGTGTGCTACATAGAGTAAATCTAAGCAACGAAAAATCCATTAACATATTTAGATAGTTTTTTAGTTAAGTTAGAGTAATATTTTGATGGAATTCCCATCACCTCATGAATCGCTGTAATACAAAGAGAGAAAAATGATGAACTAATAGGTTAATTTATTGTTGAATAACTCCAGCGTGTACATAGTTCCGTGGTTGAGTCATTTCAAAATTTTTTTGCACTAACAAATATATACCGTTTAATTTAAATTTAAAATATTTTTCAATTAAAGTACGTAAAATACCCGCAAAAGACTACATTCTACATTCAACATTCTGAGAAAAAGAAATAGTATAAGTTTTAAATCAAACAAAGGAGGGGGATTTTTAAAATTGAATTAAGTATTTGTGACTATTCCCTGTATTTCTATTGTTTTTTAGAAAGCTATATCCTATCTTTGCTAAGTGTATATAAATTTGATAAAATTGAGGTAACATACGCTGAAATATGAGTAATTAATTTCAGCTGGTAGATTTTTATAAAAAATATTCTAAATTTTTAATGCTATCACTGATTGATAATAAATATGAAATATAGCATTGATTGATTAATATTCTTTTATCTACAGTCGGAGTTATAAAATAATTACTAGACTGATGATGAAAAATTATTTATTTTTTAAATAGATAAAAAATACGCCATTTAGGAAACTTACAAATCAATTAAAATTTGCTTTACTTAAACGTGATGTGTTCAAAAAAAATTTATATTAAATATTAACTGGTTTCCTTAAGAATCTCAAATATTATAATAAATGAATCATTTCATATAGTAAGAAAAAATTTTAAAATAGAACAATCGAGCAACATAGAATTAAAAACAAATTTGATATTCGCGACGTCTCACGACGTGATTACAGAAAATCTGGAGAAGGGAACTTTTATTTACTTTTTCATAATTTTAAATTAAAAAGCGTGACCAACTTTAAAAATTATTCAAAAAACTTTAATCAATGATTATATGGATAGTGGAAAGATGGCTTAGCTTGCTGGCCCTGAGGTCACGGGTTTGAGTAGTGGTGGCGCCCACTACTCAAACCGGTCTATCGTATCCCTTAGTCCGAAGTTAGTAGGAATACTATGGTAATTTCATATTTCTATTAAAAAATCATAGTACATGCTGGTAGTGTGAAATCGAGTGCTGATGCACTAGGATGCGATAGTAAATTCCGCCTCCGTTATGGTGATTCCCATAGATCCAACGTTCAATAGATGAATAGGGTAGAAGTGGTGGTCGCCCCAAAACGAGGATGTTTAGTGAGTTAAATCCCCACGCTACCGCAGAATAATAAGTCGGAGCTGGTGTGTGATATCGTGTGGTTAGATTATTATCGTAAACCAAGCTGCGGTGCTTACAGCGTTTTATGAAGCAAGTGTGACCAACTTGAACTTCACAGCCCAATAAGCTACGCCAGGGTTTAATCTCGTAACTAGAAAAAATGATTATGAGTCGACCTAGAACTTTTGAATAGTGTTGAAGCTTTATCACTACTACAAAATTACACTTTAAAACGATAGTAGACTTGGCAACCCTCCTCATAGCAGAATTTCAAAGCTATTAATGATTTCCAGGGATAAGATATATTCAAGTTGTAGGTAGAGTGACAATCAGAAAAATCGCAGACGATGTTGGTACTTCTGTAGGGGCTATTTATCTTCGGCGCTTTTTGTATGGCAAGGGTTGCCATAAATTTTAAAACGCATCTGTAGGCTTCGATAAAAAAATCGCATCATAACAATGAAAGAATGTTATATTTGATCACCAAATGATGATAATCTATAAATAATACTGTTAACGGGGATGAGATATTTTTTTTGGTTATAGTAAATAAATTATGGTACATTCATTGATGTGGAAATCACCACAATTTAAAAAAGCGCGCCAAGCTTGGAGTATAATTAAAGTTTTGACTCAAATGTATTTATTCATCATAAATATGCACTTTAATATCAACCGTTACTGACGAATAATATGTAAAAGATTTACATAATATTCTAAATGATATTTGCTGCAAAAAGGCTACACATGTGGAAATCTTAAAATTGAATGCTTCATCGCGATAAAGCTTAAGCCTACACTTCGTACGAAACGAACCACTATTCGGCAAATTTTCAAATCCAAACGTTGTCCCATCCATCATCTAAAGCCTTGATCTAGAACCTTTATTTATTTTTTTAAATAAACAAAGTCATTTAGAGTGAAAAAGATTTGAGTCAATTCCCGACATTCACCGAAGAATTTAATCTAAATCCTTAATATGAATTTTTAAATTGTTTTGAAAAATGAAAAAGTCGCTGTAAAAAGTGTATTAATTGCTGTGGTGATTATTTCGAAGGAGATTGAACTTTCATTATATAAGGTTTTCTATACTTTTTATATTCTAAAGTGTCGATACTTTTTGAACACACCACATAGGCTAAAGCGGAGTTTGGTACCATTGCGCGAGTGGATTATCTTCGTGTTTTTCATAGGATTAGTATTGGCACGCCGCGAAATGAACGACGTTATTCTTCTGCCAGAGATTGGTTCCATCAACCTAGAAACTTGAATATCTTTTTCATTGAGTTATTGGACCTGAATAAAGAATACTGCATTAATTTTTAATGCATTTTGGATTAATCGCTAAGAACGTGAAGTGTTGTGGCAACTTTATGACATTAACAAAAAAAGCAAGCGTTACAGATGATTACATCTTTTACTGTAACAAATGTCATAAGTATGCATCCATTAGAAGAGGTTCATTTTTCGAAAGGAGTCATCTAAGTTTTGGTCAAGTTCTTGAGTTGATTTATTTCTATTCCAACAACATATACAACCAAGATCTATTAATAAAAGAAATGAAGTTATCATCAAAGACAATATTGGGCTGTAAAAACTTCATTTTGTGATGTTTACTGCAATCATTTCATAAGGAACTCTTCTAAGATTGGTGCAGCTGGAATGATTGTCCAAATCGACGAGAGTCTAATTTGTAAACGCAAATATGGCGTAGGTCGAATTTTAGCCAACCAGGAACAATGGATTGTTGGTGGAATTGACGAGATTGGTGAGGTTTTCATGGAAATAACTACAGTAAGGAACCAGTCAGTTCTAGAAAAAATTATTTCACGGAATGTTGGGGTGGATATAGAAACCTAGACTCTATTGGATACTTCCACGAAGTAGTGAACCACAAAAATGAATTCGTTTCATCTACAGGAGTTCACACTAATAGAATAGAGAGTACTTGGGGTGCAGTTAAAAGGAAATTAAACCCGATCCGGAATAAAAAACCAAATTTAATTACTGGTTTTTTGGCTGATTACATGTTAAAAAAAAATTCAAAGGACTTGTTTTTAGCAAAAACATTAACGAAATAGTTTCGATTTATACGTTTTGTAATTAAAAGTGTCTTTCTATATTTTCATCGGTATAGCTCGTAAGCCCATGCCCGCGCAATGGTAAAAAACTCCACTTTAGCCCACCACCTATAACAAGTAAGTCTAATTGAAGTATCTAAAAGTAAATATAATTTTTAAATTTCATACTATGATCTCAATAAAAAATAATTAATTTATAAATTTTTATCAAATATTACTATTTGATTAAAACTTAAGTTAATAAAGAGTATGATTTTATTTTAAAATATTTAAAGATTTAGCATCAAAACTGATATATTACTCTCGCAGATAAAGTAAAAATAAAGTAGGTCAAACTCACCGTTACTAATTGTAATTTTTTTTATTTGCACGGCAATACCATGTGGTATATCTATAGTGAGTTATACATTCGATTGAATATTGCAATCAAGACCTGCTAAACGTCCCTACTGACTTTTTTATTAAAATATAAATTCGGCTTGAAGCCTAAAAAGTAATAGTGTAACAACAGACAATCAAGCGAATACGAAAAAATTTGCTTTGCTAAATTGAATAAGACTAAGTTTTTGCGAAACTCTCTTTTTCGTCTGACTTTAAATCTTTGTATGTAAATAAAATCTCTAAGAAACTTTTGGAAACGAGATTATTTTTATTTAGGAGTTTTTGACCATAATTAAGTACAATCTACGTATATCTAATAATAGCTGGTTTAACTGTTTGATCGAACTAGCTTCTATTAACTCCATCATACTATTTTATCAGTAAATACATAATTTTTTATTCGCCTAGTAGTTTAGGATTTAATAGTAGGATGTTTTAATAATACTAATTTATCAATAAATATACAATAATTTTTTGTTCGCCTAGTCTAGTAGTTTAGGATTTAATAGTATGACGTTTTAATAGTACTATTTTATCAATGAATATACAATAATTTTTTGTTCGCCTAGTCTAGTAGTTTATGATTTAATAGTAGAACGTTTTAATAATACTATTTTATCAATGAATATACAATAATTTTTTGTTCGCCTAGTCTAGTAGTTTAGGATTTAATAGTAGAACGTTTTAATAATACTATTTTTTCAAGTAACGGGTGCACAATAAAATCAAATGTCGAAATAGTTTGCTTTGAGTGGTATAGTATTACACCTATGGGTTGCTGAAGGAACCACAAATACTCTATCTGTTACAGACAATTTTTTTAAGAGTTAATCGATAACAGCATCAGGTGATTATGTGATCTTCCATACATGATACATGGTAGGCTATGTACAATATTTAGAATTATTATGTGACATTTTATGCATTCATTTTCTCTGTTTATGACAAAAAACATGATTAATAATACTAATACTACCACGGGGACTATAGAAAGGTCCTCATGTTTAACTTTAGAGATAGATTGCTAGTTGGACTGTGGTTAGATTACAAATGTCATTCTGATTATTAGTTAAAAAAAATAATCGCTCACAGCTTACACTATAACAAAAAGAAAAGTTTTTTAAGGTAGATTTATATCAATGTCTACTCAAATTGGCATTATTCAAACGACAAAACTTAAAGAAAAACGATAGAGAAGTATCCGTCAGTACAATAGTTGTTCAAGAGTTAAATTATATCTTGTACATAATTTTTATAATTCCATAAAGCTAAAAAAGTAATTTTGAAAAAGAAATCATTTTTTTAAAGTGTGTGGAGTAATAACAAATTTTTTACATAAAACTACTCTTTTAGGGGAATTTGCATTAATTTTGCTAGAAAGCTATAGATACGAGGAATAATGAATTCAATTTCTAGTTCCAACTGATAACGAAAAATTATAACTTTCAAAAACTAATTTTCTTAAAAGCTATGCCATTTCTAATTTTCAGAAGTCACAGTAATATTATGATTTTTCAAAGAGACCTAATGATTCCATATTTATCTTAGATTATTATTTTTGATGTTTTTAAAAGACTACATTATATATTTCTAATTTGACAACTAAAAATAGCTAAAGAATAGGTTATAATTAGAAACAACAGTATTATTTATATCAAAAAGAATAAAATTCACCGTAGTGAATCTTAAAGTAAATAACCCATTTTAGTCATTAGATTATAAACGTACATAAACAACACTTTAGTTTAAACTGTTAATATATAGAATTAGACCTAAAATAATTATAGTCGGTGAAAATAAGACTACATTTTGAGGCACTTTAGAGTTAGCTTATTAATTTTTAAACAGACTAAAGAGTTAATGAAAAAAGTCATGCATCCACGACTTACTTCAAAAAAAAAACATTTATGATTCTTCTACACAATTTAGTAACTAATATTAACAAATAACACCGTGCTTATAATATTTTCACTGAACAAATATTCTCATAAATAGTTGTTATATGCTAGCATACATTAGTCCTTGGTAAGAGAATTGAGAATAGACTTGTAATACATATAATTGATAGATCGGAGATACATATCTACCCCAAGCCAACCATACAGGTATATTTGTAGTAAAAAATCCTCCAAGCAGATTAAAAAAGATAAACAATATAATCATGGTTGTTAGAGTTTCTCTTTGTCTTAAACCAAAAGAGCTTAAAAATAAGCCAAAACACTATATAAACTATATTAATGTTATAGATAAGGGAAATGAAAAATACTTGACCAACCATATTAGAAAATAAAAGAATTGTAAAGAATGCAAGAAATAAAGGACCACCTTGAAGATAAGCCATCGGATAGACAATAATTGTATACAAAAGGGGGCGCATAATAAGTGATGGAATGTCACTTATAACTTTAGTCCAGTAATACAGTAATAGACTGTACATTGAACCCATACGTTCTCGTGATATAATTTGTTTTTCTGCTGTAACTAATAAAAAAAATTCATTATATCCTAGAAACTTTACATGAGTGTAGAATTTGATATATACAAATGAATACACTACTAAAGAAAGGAGATGAAAAATTTTCTACTATGACATAATATAACTTGAAGATGAGCAAGTATAAATAAATAGTTAGTAGAATTAAGTTAAAATACAAGTCCTAGGATATTTTGTATATTGGATGCTTTCCAAGGTACTTTAAACCAGATTGCACCAAGTAATAAGCATGTAATGATCATTTTCGACATGTTAAGTATGCTGAATGTATCTTCCGACCGTAAGTATAAAACTTCTACGTAATAGACACTTAAATTGAGTCATTCTTCCGGCCGGCCACTTTTCATGCTTTTTGGTTGAAGAAGATATATTCTTTGTAATAGTAGATGCTGAATTTAGAGTTCCAACATTATCCACCACATGTAAGTCATTCAAAGCTGGCTTATTTCTGAAAATAATTACAATTAATAATTATATTTGATATTTATAATATGAGGATGTATACTTAATATGCTGCTAAACTACAAATTACCTTAAAAATATATAAATAATATTTCTATAATTTTTAAGAGTAATTCAAAAAAAGTACACTAATAAGAAAGAACTAAAAGTTATATTTTTATAAGATTTATCTGTATTTTGCAACAAAAACCTCTTTTGAGTTCAGGCTAAATAGACTTGATTCATAAAATCTCTAATTAACTTTACCGCCGCCGTACTTTTGCAAACTATCCAACATTATTTTTCAATAAAAATAAAGAATTAATAATTACTTTGCTACCAAATATTTTCTTTATAAAATCACTAAGTGGATTTCAGATATAAAAAAAAACTGTTAGCAAGTTGGATATATTTAATATTTACTTGAAATAATTTAATTTATAATTACTATGTTACCTTATTGCACCAATATGAAATTTGATCTATATATTACCTTTCTTAGAAAAAAAATAAATCTAGAATTATGAGATCATTGTAATGCTCTTGCTCCATGCTGAAAATATGACAAAAAAATAAAAAGATCTCTTGGATTGTCAATAAAATTTCAAGCTACGTAAAAAGTATTTTAGTATTATCCAAAATCTCTAGTTATTGTAAAAAATTATTACTGAGGTTGAAAATCTATGTAATATTTCTATTATGGCCCGGAAAGTATGTATAAATAGAATTAAATTTAAAACCCTAAAATTAATGTTTCATATTATAAGAGAAAAATATATCTTTGTTAAATTAATAAATATTAATTTAAGTATGAGATAGAGTATGCTAATGCTTTTAAAAAAATAATGAGAGGGCTTAAGATATGAATTTAATATTCAATACCATTATTTTCAGAATTATTTAATAAGATTGGACTAAAAACTACTCATAAAATTCTTTATTATACAAATTTTATTTAAAATTAGCGTTTTTTTACAAATCATCACTATACACAACGTAACCTACGTTTCCCGCCCTTCAAAAAATCTCACATACCAAATTTACGTTTTGATAATTATTCGCAAACTTGATTCTTAATTTTTTTATTGAATATTTTTATAATACATAAAATATATTTGTATACAAAAAAGCTTACTAATTCAAATTTTTTAAATTTAAAATTTGCATATTATTCATTCAAGTTTTTTAAAAAATTATTAATAAAATTTTAAAACAATACTTTTTTAGTTTTTATAAATTTTTTAAAAATGATCAATTCATTAATCGTACAAATTTAAAGTTGGTTCGATGATAGAATTAATATTAAAAGTAAATTACTTTTATATGGAACAACGAGATCTAATTTTTATTATTCTTTTTAGACTATATATATTTATTTATACGTTAGTGGTAATACAAAATCTAATAAAAATGACATTTATAGCTTTAATGATACATTTCACATGATTGTTTCTTTAATCCATTGAAATCTGAGATTCAATATACTGTTTAAAGTAGTAATGTATTGAGACGTTTAAAATATACATATGTAGAGCTAATATAAGAATAGAACAATCCTTTTCGAAAATATCATTATACTTCTTCCAGCGACTTTTCCATTTTTAGAAACAATATTAAAGATCATTCAAAAAATTTTCAATAACTTCGTTCAATAACTTAGGAAATCGGCTCAAATCCTCCTCATCTTAAATGCCTTTATTTATGGAAAAAAATAACAAGAAGCTAAATCGATATTTTTGATAGTAAATGGGACAAAGTTTGGATTTGAAACTCTGGCAAAAATTACATAACTATGTAGGAAGTGTAGCATTATCGTGATAAAATACCCAATTATTATGTTTCCACGTGTATGGCTTTTACGTCGAACGGCGTCTTGAAGATAATGTGTAACTTTTACGTAATACTCTATCGTAATAATTACACCTTTAAGTACATATTTATGATGAATAATTCACTGTGAGGCAAACATTAATTTTACTATAAGCTTTGTGCGCTTTTTCTACTTTTGGTGATGTTTCCATATCAAAGATTTTACCTTAGTTCTTCAGTCAAATCCATATTCTAAAGTATCCTGTTTTGTAACAATATTGTTTAGTAATTTAATCACTTTTTGATGACAAAATATAATATTCTTCTGATGTTTTTAAGTGCATTTCTTTTTGCTTTAAAGCTAACCTAACAGACGCAGAATAAATTTAACGACAATACAGTCATTCCGAAATCGTTTGATAAAATAGCCCATATAGAAATACAAATATCACGAGTAACTTCTCCAATTATCAACCTACAACTTGAATATATTATACCCCCTGATAGTCATTAATAGCTTTGAATTTCGGCTAGGAGATATGCCAAGTCAACTATCGTTTTAAAGTGTAATTTTGTAGTAGTGATAAAGCTTCGACACTATTCAAAAGTTCTAGGTCGATTCAAATGATCACTTTAAAAAGCTTTTTGAATCATTTCGAATGTTTTTGTGCGTGTTTTACGGAGATTTGCGCAAAAGTTAACGCAAACCTCCTTTCCAGCTTTTCTGTCATAACGCCACGTAATGTAGTGTATAATAAAAACTTGTTTAATTCTATTCTATTTGATCTTATTATTTTTAAAATTTCTATAGTATGGTAAATGAATTATTTATTATAATATTTGGAATTTTTAAGGAAACTAGTTAATGTTTAATACACTTTTTTTAAAATTCTCGATATTTTTTGAACGCATCACATATATATATTTGAGGAGTTGGGATATACTTTATTTACAAATGAATACAAAGTAATGCATTTTTTTTATTAAAAAAAAGTATATTTGTTATTTGATCATACATCTTATCGGCGATAAGTATTCTCTTAATGGAATACTCATCAAAGCTATAGATACAACTCACTTGTTTTTTGCATAATTTTTGTGATAATTTGATATGTAACTCAATGATAAAAATATCTTTAATAAAGTTTATATGAAAAGGCTAGATAAGTAACCTCTTAATAGATTTTTATATTAAATATTGCGCTGATTTAAAATTTCTAGCCTATGCATATATTCGGGATTCCCCTATAGCTGGCTAATAGATTATTAAATAAATTTTAATTAAATAATATTCCTACATTAAATCCACCATAGTGGTATAAAATGATAATGATGTGATATCTACTTTTTCGTTTGATTTAGTAGCGAAATCCTATCGAGGAATTTTCAATTTTCACTAAATGACCATTAAAAATTTCATGGCAATAAATTTTAGCTTAAAGAAGTGATGATACTAGTAATCATTTTTTCTGCAATAAAGTGCCTTGTTTAATCAAGCATTAAAATTTTTTTTATAAATTTTAAATTATTCGATAATTCTATGTTAATTAAAAAATCATCCGTATTTATAATAGTAAACCAAATTTTCTGTCTTATAGTGTAAGTTATGTAACTACATATCTACGTTGCACCGAATATCACGTTTTGAATATTCCATAAGCTTACAGATGGCTTATTGTTATAGTGCTCGCACATTGTTATATTATAGTGCTCGCTTATTGTTATATTACAGTGCTCGCTTATTGTTTAGTTGGGGGTTATAGACAAGTTGGTGCCCACTATTGCAAATCTCTCGTATACCTTAATTAAATGTTTAAGGAAACAGCGGGTAATTGAAGTTTCTATAAAGAAATATAGATAATGTTGGTGGTGGAAGTAAATATCTGCCTCAAAATAGTAATATATATAGCCGAAATATCTAAAAATAGCTACGAAGATGTTAATTTGAAATAAACTCCCCAAAAATAAGACATAGCCTGATGGTGCGAGTTACAATAATTTGTTTACTGCTGCAATGCCTACTGCATTCAACCTTTAGTGAGTCTCTTAAACTTGAACCTACCAGCCCAGTAAGTTGCATTAAGTGTATTAAATTGTAATAAAAATAGTGAATATTCTAAAAGACTACACTTATTTAGAGGCCCTAATTAATACAAATTAATAGACAAAATAATATACATTTCTATATATTTTTTGGTAACTTTCTCTATTGACTCCCTATTGGAACCAATGACATCCACTAAATATAGAAAATAATATATAGTGAGATGGTATAATGAAAAAAGTACATATATAGTCTGCAATATTCCATCCACTAGGACATTCAAATCCACAATCTTTAAAATATTGCGCTATCCCTTCTGTATTACCTCTATAAGCCATCTAAATAATACGAAAAAAGTCAAAGTAGTAATTTTAAACCATTTAATACATACTTTACCACACGTTAAAAGTATAATATTATCGAAACTATAAAATGTTTGACTACTAGGTTGATGTATTGAAGCAATAACAATTTTATTTCGGGTTTGACAGTAGTGTTTTAATAGCTTAATAACATTTGATGCCATATGAGAATCTAGCCCTGATGTTGGCCTCCTAATATATAAATAATTAAATAATTAATAAATAAATAAGAATATAAGGATATTCTTATTAGTGTATGTAGAATGAAATAAATGTTCCTATTTGGGAAAATATTTGAACGCCATGTTTAAAATATCTTTTTTATAGATTCACTTTAATCGAATGATGAGTATTTCCAACTATAACATAACTTTTAAAATTTAAAAGAATTCTATTTGATTTTAATATATGAGTTTTTCGTTAAAACAGCTAATCACGGGTAATATATAACTTTTAAAAACAAAAGGTGGAACTTATTTGTTTTAATGACAAATAAATTTCGAAAGGTAATTGCAATGTATTTTTAAGATGAAAAATAAGATTATGTAAAAATAGAGAAGCTAAATATATATTTATGCAAATATGTGATTTTATAAATGTCTCATAAATAATACGATTATGATCGCGACTTATTTTCACCAAGTACCTTACTAGAATATTAGTTTTAATACTGAAGAGGTTAGGTATATGCATGTCATTCTATTTTATTGTAAAAATTTTAACCGTTGATTATTACTTAGTGTAATCTCAATACTTTATAACAACTATAGAATACCTTGTAATTATAAGTTATTTCGCCTATGAATAAATCTCTTAAGGCGGAAGAGTGATACATCTAAGCCTTAGAACACGTTTACTTTTAGGCGGGGAAAGAAACCTAAATTCTACTTTATCATTTGAATGATTAATCTACTTTATCACTTGAATGATTAATCTACTTTATCACTTGAATGATTAATCTACTTTATCACTTGATTGATTAATCTACTTTATCACTTGAATGATTAATCTACTTTATCATTTGAATGATTATTCTACTTTATCATTTGAATGATTATTCTACTTTATCATTTGAATGATTATTCTACTTTATCATTTGAATGATTATTCTACTTTATCATTTGAATGATTAATTTTTGATAAGATAATCTGTTGGCGCATCAATAGTTCTTCCATAAGAAAATATAAATGTCCTTTCCTGGAATCTAAAGTAATAAAAACTTCAGACAGCAAAAAGTCACTTGTAATTTTTTGATGAAATTTTTAAAAATGACTAATAATCACCAACTAAATTCAAAAGGATTGCTATATAATTAATGAAAGGACAAATTATTTTATATTTAATCAAAAGCTGTGCCTTTATGTAATATGCTTATTTCATAAAGGTAATATTTTTAGAAACTTGCGAATTAATATATGTCAAGTGATCTTTTAGACACTTGCAGTATATTATAGCTATTGTTTGTATATTTAAACTTCCGAGCTCTTCTAATGCCTAACAGAACCACTTTGGACGGCTATCCTACACTATCGTGTCATCATCGTTACTTCTCGCCTAAATTCGTAGTTTATAGCGTGGCATGTATAGATTTCATAGGAGTTTTACTTTGGAGAACATGAACGAAATAACTATGTTTGATTTTGCTTACTTTAAAGAAGACATAGATTATACTATCAAGGTTTTACAAAATATTGGCCTCATTAGTGAGTATAAGAAATGTTTTTGTGGCGAAAGAATGTATATATGCAAAAGGAAGGATACTGGTGATGGAGTACAATTCAAATGTTTCAGTTGCAATAAAAGGTGCTCTTTAAGGGAGAGCAGTATTTTTGAAATGTGCAAACTCCCTCTATACAAAGTATTCATATTGATGGTCTGCGTGATAAAGTATCCATTGTTTACCTATGATGAACTCCAATTTGAACTTGATATTTGAGTTTTTACATCAATAAGTGAGTGGAAGACGATTGTCCGATATTTTATGGCGTCAAAACTTGACGAAGACTTTTCCAAAATTGGCGGTGAAGGAAAAATTGTTCAAATCGATGAAACCGCCATTTGCAAACGAAAGTATAACGTTGGCAGAATATTGAAGAACCAACAGTATTGGATGGTGGGGAGTATCGATGAGGATGGAAACTGTTTTTTGAAAAATTACAAAGGTGAGAAGTAAAAAAATACTTTAAGAAATTATCACAAATAATGTTGAAGAGAGGACAACTATTTGGACGGATGGGTGGCGTGGTTATAATAGCCTGGCAAATTTGGGATTTACGCATGGTACTGTCATCCACAAACGGCGCTTTGTTTCACACCCACGCGAATTCATACAAATAAAATTGAAGCAACGTGGGGAACTTTTAAACGCAAATACCGAAACATCACAAATAAAAACCCCGAAACATTGCCTGAGTACGTAGCTGTTTTTTTATTTCGGAGAAGATATTCAAAAAAGGAAATGAGCGTCTTATGCAAGTATATAATGAATTTTTATTTGTAATTTTATCATTTTCCGATTCTTTCCGAAGTTTTGTTTTTATTGCCGATGATGGCACAGATAGTGTAGTATAGCCCTTTGGACAATTAAATATAGCGTCCAAAGCTATAAGATTAATCAGAAACTCCATCTATTTCTCAAAAATTAATTCTTAGTTTAAAATTAGGAAAATATGACTATCTAAAAAATACACCCACTAGTGCATTTTCAAATTAGATAACAAATGTTTTTTTTCTTCCAAATTATGTCAAGTATCAACATAAAACTATTACAAGAATTAAAGAAAAATCCGTCCAGAAATTAAGGTGAGAACCGTTAAATTTGTTTATTACGATCTCAAACGATTTTAAGCGACATAAAAAATCATTACGGGCAACTTTGGCAATGGACCTGTCGCTGAAAATGAGTCCGATTTCAACAAAATTACCGAATCTATTTTTTCTTCCGATGCATAATGTTCTGAAATAGGCGGAGATGAGAATTAATTTATTTGTAAGAATAATGCTATGAAACGTTATAAAAATTGATTCGGATTTTAACATGTGAATAAAACATTGTATAAAGTTCCTAGTGTAATTGCGCATGCAATTAATAGAATTTTTCAAAGCTAGTATCTCTATTAGAATCACATGGTGATTTAGAGATGTAGCGTGTGCTCAAGCACTTCTGATAGGGAGACGAAAAAATAGCGTGTATTGTGCCTTAAGCAATTTTGTAACGAACATTCCTAATCCCTATGTAATGAATATTTAAAAGACACTTATTAATAAACATATTTCATATCATTAAATAACTGTTTAATTTCTTCTTTAATAGATTTTTTTTAATAATATTATGTAAAATTAATGATATTATAAAGTATACGTAATAATCGTATCTAAGGATTAGAGTATTAGTTCTTTTATATAAAATCAATTTGTTATAGGGATGTTAGAATGAGTAAGCTCCGTTGCTTGAACAATAAATAGATACAGTCAAATACTACATTACGCGACGATATGTTTGCGCATGCCCAAAATTACTAAAATTGTACTTTAATTCCAGAAGAAAAAAGTAATTATTATTCATCAAGGAGTAGTGATTTTTCTTTCGTTTATTAATTTTTTGTAAACACCACTTCAAGCAAATGGAATAAAAATTCAGTTATATACTCGAATTCGTTACTTTTATTTTCAAGAACAGCTTCAGCAAGCTCCGAACATTTTCCACATTCTGAGCGTGAACATAGGAACTTTCTGGGTCTAGAAATTTTGATTCCTTTCGAGTGAAATAAATAATTTCTTTTGTATTTTCAACAATAGATATTTTTTCTAGTAGCTCGAATGATCGCATAATAGGAATAAAATAGATAAAAATTATTACGCAAATGCACAAAAATGAGTGATTATACTAGGATACTAAGAAATAAATTTTAGGAACGCCAGGAAAGAAATTAACGACTCATGTATACTATTCTAAGATATTGCACGTTTCGGTGCTCATCGTAACATCCAATATTCTTGAATTCAAGTTGGCTCCTACCGAATAATATCTGTTAAAACTTCATTTGCCGATTTTATAATTTTATAAATATAGAAAAACCTATGTCTGGTTTGGTATCCAAAAAACACAGATGTACAGGGATTATAAGACACTTGGAAGGTTTAAAAGTAATGAAAGATAATTATATAGAAATATATAAGTTCTATTGTTAGTTGAATATTTGATACAAAAAAAACATATGTATGTCTTAAAAAAAGAATATTCGATTTTTAAAAATCATTTTTGTGTGTAGTCTGTAGGATAATGTCCTGATAAAAAAAGAGTTTAAGCATACATCTAACATAAGAATGACTGGATCTGTTATAAGTTCACATGCAACACTTGCTCGTTTTCTTTCACCTAGAAGAAATAAAATATTTTATAAGTTTACCCAAAAATATAAAGGATTGTCTCTTTTTTCTATTTTAATTTAATTATTTGACTATCATATTAACTTGATAATATGCATTTAATATTATTAATAAATAAAGATATTTTGTAGCTTTATTTTTAAAAACTTTCAAAGAAAATTTAGGTAGCCATAAGTGATTACAAACTAATTAACTAATAGAATGCAAGCTTTTTTGTGCTGATTATACCTAACTGCACTACAGGATGTTTTTTTGAGAAATTATTAGATTATGACTACGTTCATAAAGTTTATATCCTATCAAATTCACGCATCAGATTTCTTGCGTGAATTTGTAACTCTTATGATATCACACTAAGCTGATTGTAGAAATGCTTCTAGGTTTTTTAATTTAAGAAATTTTTAATAATATCCTAAAAAATAACAATATGCTCGGAAACACATATCAAACTAACGATTATGATACAAAATTTTGCAATACATCAAGGTACAAGCTCATTAAGTTTTATTTTCAAAACCATGAGATCATCTTATACTTTAGTGCATTTTATAAGCAATCTGCACTGCAGAAACATGCTAAAACTATTTTTTTGTTCTAAAGTTAGCTATTTTAAGACAGTTATTTACATTAGTTTATATTTTAAGTTTTTCTCATCTTATTTAATTATTTTGAAGCCTTCTTAATATACTTTAAAATAAAATAAGAAAGGTATAAACTACCTATAAAAAATTTTTAACTAATAAAGCGATAATATTGAGTACAAAATTATTGATTATTGTGATAATTTATAAGTAAATACTGACAATTTAGCATGAATTATAGCCTTATACAGATAATGTGCTAAGCTTGTAAATATCGAGTTTTAGAATCACACAATTCTAATAACCTAATCAATACAATTATATATCCTGAAATAAATAGTAAAATGCGTGATTTTATTTTTGATTTGAATTTTTCATTGGCGCCCTATTAAAAATATTAAAAAGTAAAGGTCAGGAAGCAAATCAATTAAATAACTTATTCTTCTGATGCTGATGAATAAGCTTATAAAAACGTATAAATATATAAATTTATATGATTAAATATATCTTAAAGATTCTAAAATGTCTTTTCATTTCGTTTTAAACGATACCTTTTGAGTTTTTGTTGGAAATATTTTGATCTAGTATCGAATTTGACTACATTGTACATTGTACATTGTATTTAAACGGGACTAACAAATACAAAGCATATCTTAAGTGGCATTATTGCAATACTAACAATTCAAAATTATATCTAAAGTAGATAAAAGCTAAATAATATTAAAGATATTTATTTTAGGAGAAATATAAAAAATTTAGCCTGAAATGCCAAAACTATATTTTCTCTTGTAAAAGACTAACTTAGCTCCACTAATTACTTAAAAAGACGTATAAATACGACTGTATTAACTATTAAAAGCTATTTAGTAAGTGTATAAATATCTGTGTTAATCATTTTACACATGCTGATTAATAGGAAAATAGTATTTGGGTGATTTTTAAATGGTAAAATATCAATTGAAAATCTTAATGTATCAATAGAAAATGAAAAAATAAAAAGTAGAAATTCAAAATTCAAAATTTGATGGTTGGGTTTATATCGTTAAAAAATATTTAAAAAAGATATGTTTTTTTAATTGTATATATAACTATTTAAAAACATGTAATAGCTATAGAACCTAGATTGAATGAGCCATAAACTATTTTTACTATATATTCTTTACATAGAAGAGCGGAAAGATATTATTGTTATATTGTAGTACTAGCTCATAGTTTAGCTGTAAGCTAGAGAACCGTTGCCACCAATTAATTTTCGGTAATTCGTATTTCTGGTACTGAAGATTGTAGGAAAACTATTGTAATCAAACGCTGTAAAAAAATTTCAAAAAAAGCTGCTAGTAGTAGTTAATCTTGCTTCAAATGAGGCGATTTTAGTAGAGCCAAGGTCCAAAAATTATATAGGGTATAAATTAGAGTCGCCTAAAACGAAGATATTCAGTAGATTAAGTCTTGGGATATTAAAGAATAATGATCTTCAAACTGTTGGTGCGAATAAACGATGATAACATCGCTATAGTATCTAAATTATTAAATGAGGCAAGTCGTACTTTCCAGTCCAACACGCTGCATTAGTGGTTTCTACTTTGCAACAAAAAAAGTTATTTTATTGGCAAAAAGGCCGTAGAGTTTTCAAGTTTAAAAATAAATTTATTTTTTTCTCTTATTAAATATTAAACTTAATGTAAGTAAAAGTCTGATTCTGTAAATTTTTTATTGTAAATTGGGATTCTTGTCAGTTAAGATTATCTTCAATCCCCTAAATACACATTTGTTTTTTTCCTTTATTTGCTTGTTCAATGAGTTATTACAAAAAAAAATATTAAAATCTCTTGCAAGTGGTGTAGAACAATGTTTACATTTTCTTAGCAAAAAACAAATGTTAAAGTCCAATAAGTTATGTACATATTATAAAGTATCTATGAAGTAGGTTGTATATAACAAAATATCTGGTAAGTATTATGTGCAAATGCTTTAATGTTAACTGCGATAAAACAATTCCAATAAGGAAAAATTTATTTCTAGAAAATTTTAGATTGATTTTACAAAGAGCATGTACATTTTCATCTAAAACTAAAATAAAAAGACATTACCAAGAAAGTCAGTGCTTTAAAAAAGTTAGTTAGAATTATTTGGAGTAAGTTAAAAAGTCGTTACAGAAATATTTTTAAGAAAACCTAATAACTTCAATTGGTGATGGAGTAATATAAGAAATTGATGAAACTATTTTTAGGGCATAAGCCAAAACATTACAGAAGAGATGAGTTCCAGCTAATCAAATATGAGTTTTTGGAATCGTTAATACTACTTAATTATCATCTAGGGGATATATGAAATTGGTTCCAAGTAGCACAGCTGAAACATTACTATTATTTGTAGGGATGGCACCATTATACCATCTGATAAGTGCGGAGCCTATAACCCAATAATCTAACAAGGTTTTTTGCAAAGAACACTCAACCATAAATATTGTTTCGTAGATCCCGAAACACATGTTTACACTCAACAAATTGAATCATACTGGAAAATACATAAGTATACATTAAAAAAAATGACGGGATGGACGGAAACAAATTAGAATTTTTTTATGAATTTAGCGGAGACACAATGTTAATAATAAACTAATTAAACTGATATTTTGTTAATTTTTGATCTAAAGCGTAAATTATTAATAATAGTAATAATAATTGGGAAATAGCACACAGACTTGTAACCCGGGAAATAGCCGACAAGATCCGCAAACTGCTTCGTGACAACATACAGTTTTCCCTTTCAATAATGAACCTCTCATTAATGAACATGGGCTAAATCGAAAGCAAATGATTAAAAAAATGATCAAAAATAAAAGACTAGAGTTATATTATGCATTTTAAATTCTTAAAATTTTTTTATTGTTTAAATAATGTTATTTTTAGAGTTTTTACGATACTTCAAATAGTGAATAATGAACAATAATTTTTCAAAAATTAGCCTTCGCGCATGCCCGATAATGAACAAAAAAAAATTTGAGCAACCAGAAGAAAACTAGAAAGAGACTGACATTTCTCCAAAAAAAAGAAATAATAGTGTTTCACATGACTAACACACACTTGACGCAGAGAGACCTATCAGACAAATATGGTGTGTCTGTAGGTGTCATTAATAGCGTGTTGAAGAATAAGAAGGAAATAGAAGGTTGTTTGGACACGAAAAAGAAGAGATCTGGTCCCCAAAAATATCATTAAATTAATCTATGCTTATTTGAATGGTTTTTACAGAAGAGATCGCAAAACTTCTGTATTGCTGACAATAATCTACAGACCCAGGCATTAGAGATCGCAAAAAAAATCGATGTTACAGATTTTATGGCTTCCAATGGATGGCTTGTTTGTTTTAAAAAAAGTTTCTCAATCAGAAGTAAAATTCAATCCGGAGAATCTGATCTTGTCGACAAAGCAGGTTTGAAGATTTTAAGAAGACACTTGACAGAAAAATACAAGAATATGGCACGTCCAAATGTATACAATTGTGATAAAACAGGCCTATTCTACAAATCGACCAGAAATAGATCGTTAGTCCATAGCAATGATGAAGTTCATGGCTATAAACAACAAAAAGAAAGAATCACTCTCTTACTGGCCGTAAGTATGAATGGGTGAAAAAGTTCAAATTTTCTCGATAGGAAAATCCGAAAGGCCGAATTGTTTCGTAAAGCACAAGACATTTTTGAGAAACTTAAACATCAAACATAGATCATCACCAAAAGCTTGGATGACATCATTTTTATTTCATCAGTGGCTTACAGAAATTGATCAAGAAATGAGAGCACGAAATAAGAAAAATTCTTCTCTTACTAGATAACGCACCGGTTCACATATATGATTTTGAATTCCAAAATGTGGAATTGCTATTCATTCCTAAGAATTGCACTTCTTTGATTCAGCCATTGGACCAGGGCATTATTAAAGCTCTCAAAGACAAGTATCGTAGACACTTGAGTACTTTTCTTCCAATCAGTATAATTCAGATGGGTCTTGTTGTGATTTTTTCACTCCAATCAAGAGAGTAAATTTATTAAGAACATACATCGTAATACATCAATCTTGGGCCGAAATAACTGATGCTACAATAAAAAATTCTGGAGAAAGGCGCTAGATAACTAATTCTGAAGAAGCAACGCCCAAAATTCAAGATGCAGATTCAAAAGACGACGAGATCCATGAAGAAATTAAATCGATACAAATAGATGATATCATTAAACTAGTGATAAATAATTCATCTAATTGTGATGAGAAAACAATAGACAATGATTGTAAGAAAGATGTTGACAGTTCAAAAGAACAGGAAATAAGCATGCCAACAGTCAAGATATCTCTACATATTTAGATAAAATGGAAATGTAGTATCTCAAATATGCTAAAGATGAAATGTGGATATTTTACAAATTCAAAGAAGATTTTTATTCTAAACAAGTACTAGTGAGAAATAACACTTCAAGTTACATGCTGACGAAGGAATAAATTAAATTTTCATAAATTTTTTTTGTATTTATTATAATTATAACGTTATTTTGTTACATCTTTGTTCATTATTTTGAATAATGAACAAAATTTTTGTATGTGGCGACTCTGTTCATTATTGAGAGGGTAGACTGTGTTACTAGCAGCTGCGCAATATAATGAATAATATAAATTTTAAAGGTAGAGAAAGGATAACACTTGGGACATAAATAATCGGTTATATTTCTTCATTGCAAATATAATTTCTGCAAATAAGAATTATATTAGTTATTTAAAAATACAGATAATATATAATTTGACCAATTATGATATCGCATGCCAACTACAAATTAGCGCATGCACTAGTAAGAAGAAAATTAAAAAATTTTTATATTTCTGTTGACAGATAATATAATTAAAAAATTTCTAACAGGCCACATATTTCAAAATTTTGGTAAATTTACAGTTTGGTAAATTTCATCATCGTTCTCAGATGGAGAATGATATGATAAAATGAACTAGTAATGCTGAAAAGAATTAAAATTATTGACACTGAGAGAATTTGCAATAATTGTAGCGAATTAACGTTTCTAAAAAAAGACACATAACCAGGAAAAGTCGAATTAACTATATTGTATCTTGCAGAAATAAGTTTAAGACAAAAATATATTTTTGATGTGCATAAAAAACATTAAATGAAATATAATTACACTGAACTTTACAATTAATTAAAATTGTTTGTCACCGAACATTTCCGAAAAATTCCAACCAATTATAAATCAACCGAACATTTGTTCATTATTGAAGTATTAAAAATTATTTTCATGTCTAAATATTTCCTCTAGTATGTGTAGGTTTATCACAAAGATGTGTTAAATCTAGTTGATGATATGTTACAAAAAATAGTGGTGAATTTTGTCCTAATATTATAGTTGGTGGCTCATGACCTCAGAATATATGAATGTTTCAGACTTTTACCTCAAATAACTTTCGGTCGCTCATTATTTTTATAATGATAAACAAAGTGTTTATTTCACAACAAATAAATTAAAATTCAGTCATAATAAATAATCAATAATCAATAGAAATTATATAACTTGTGAATCATTTATAAATTGCGAGTAGATTTGTACTGAAAGAGTGTTTGATATCAGAGAGAGAGAGAGAGAAGATAAAAGCAAATGTAGTTATAACACTGCACAGAAATAAATTTTTTATTTATTTGGGGTATGTTAAACTTTAATAAAATAACTATCCTCATTTATAATGTAACTTTTTTAATGGTTACAAGGTAAAAAATCCAGCACAGCGTATCGGACTGTGAAGTTAAAGCTATTCAGAATTGCTTCATTTAATGAATTAGGACACTATCGGCGTTATTTTTATTTATTAACACCAACATGCTCAAGCTTATTCGCAGTAGTGTGAGAATTTATTTCAAATAAAAATACTTGTTTCACAACGATCAGCCCACCTATTTTATCCATCGATCAGATTTGAACTCTACAGGAATCATCTCAACTGAAAAGTAATTTAATTATGGAGCAAGTGATTTAGTAATATAGGAGTTGGCTCGCTGACTGCATAGTCGCGGGTTCGAGACCTAGTGCGTCCACTTTCTAAGCTCTTTTGATTCCCTTTGGTCAGAAGTTAGTGAGAACACTATATTGTTTTAATATTTTTAATATAAAAATGATAGATCATGCAGGTGGTTGGGAAAGAGTGCTGATGCTCTAGGCTGCAACAGTAAAAATTCCTGCCTCAGGTGAGTCGATTACCACTAAGGTAACGTCCGATATATGAATATGGTGAGGGTAGTAGTTACCCGACAAACAAGGATGTTTATTTTAAAAAAATTCCCACACTACCGCATAATAATAAGGCGTGAGTTGCCATGTAATATGTGCGAATTATGAAAAATAATCCTGCTGTGATGCGTTCGGTGTTCAATAAAGCAAGTCAGACCAACTTGAACTTCACAGCCCAACAAGCTTCGACAGAGGTTTTACTTAGTAATAAAAAAAAATAATTTTCTCCTAGTAAATAAGTACTCGAATCCACCATCCTCATTATCTAAATTTTTTTAGAAACATGCAATTATCATAGTGTCCTACAAACTGTATAGTTATGATTACGAAAGACCGTAAATTATTTTTTTTTGCAACAAATTTCTAACTTAAAACGAAACAATTGGCAAACACTATAATATACCACTGAATTATCTATCCGCTATGACTTAAATAGCAACTATTATTTATACACTACGTTCAATGAAAACGGGTCTTTAGGAAATCGACTTTTTAGAACAAATTTTATCATTATATCCTGATGTATACGCTTACTTAAAACTATAGTAAGCATAACACATAATTTATTATAGTGATACACAATTATTGTAGGTGTTTCTATTTTTTAAGGACTTGGTAATAGTGCGCTGACATTGGTTTCAAACCACTAGTACTAAAGGCCGCAAACGAACACTAATCAGTCATATGTCCGATTTTAAATAAAATTTTTAGCCTCCATAAGTTGAATCCCACAAGTCATATAACTATAAATACTTATGTAAAAGTAGTGATTTTGAAGAGTGAGATTTTGGAAGTAATTAACTAGAATTTTTTTAGAATCCAACAAAAAAAAAGTAAGCTATGCGAGTTAGAAGTAGTAGATAGTTGTTGATATTTTGACTTTTTTGTGATGCCCACGTTGCTTCACTTAACAAATCTGACCTATTTGAACTTTACTATTATATGGTTGAATCAGGAGTATCATCTAGTAAATAAAATCTAGATTGTATGTTTTTTATGATCTTATTTAATCATAGAATAACCTTAAAGTATAACGCAAAAATGACTATTAAATTTTTAAAATTTCTTTACAAATAAGTTTAAAATTTGTATATATTGGCCGAATAATTATTAAAAAATAACTTTTATCTATTAATTTTATAATAGATAAGCTAAAGAGACAATCAATCACATATATTAAAACTCTGAGTTTATCACCTCCGGATAATCCTCTAATGATCCCTCCACCCATAACTATACAAATAAGTTAAGATATATCAATAAATTAAGATATATCAAATAAATTAAAATATATCAAAAAATTAAAATATATCAAATAAATAGATATATATCAAATAAATTAAGATATATCAAATAAATTAAGACATATCAAATAAATTAAGACATATCAAATAAATTAAGACATATCAAATAATTAAGATATATCAAATAAATTAAGATATATCAAATAAATTAAGATATATCAAGTAGATAAATAGATATCAAATAAATTAAGACATATCAAATAAATTAAGATATATCAAATAAATTAAGATGTATCAAATAAATTAAGATATATCAAATAAATTAAGACATATCAAATAAATTAAGATATATCAATAAATCAAGATTAAATTTATATCAACATTTTTTATCTTACTCGTATTCATACATTTCTTTAATTTCATATATTCACATAGCTTTCCAATCTAAATATCATCCAAATAGTAAATTTTTATATGAAATCATATATAAATTTACTATTTCCTTCTTCTGTATATTATTATATTTATTTGATATACGTAAATTTACATAAAACTTTACAATTTATATAAAATTAATATCAATCTTTATATTACAATAAATATTTACAGTAAGTGTTTCATAGAGTGTTAAAGTAGGAAAAAATATATCTTCTTGCATAACATAACCAATTTTATAACGATCTTTCTTTGTTAACGGTACACCATTGATAGTTATTGATCCTTTAGGAACTGCTTTACCTAATAATTCTCGACGAAAACTTAAAACATTAAGTAATGATGATTTTCCACTTCCTATAAAAATTATTTTTTTTCACTCTTATCGTGTACAATGTATATTAATTTCACTGATAGTATTACCACTTTGGGCCCATAAGTGCCAATATATTCTTAGATGATATTTCTCCGTCAATATCATCAAGAATTACACGACTACCACAATTTAAACTCACATTTTCAAACCTCAATAAATTTGGTTTATCATCATTATAAATAAGGTTTTGTTCTTCTACTAAAATATTTTATATTAAATTTATAGTAGAGTAAAACATTTTTTCTACCGTTTTCCTGTCATAAATAATGATATAATCTAACAATAACTCGGGAACACGCCTTATTATAATCTTCGTTAGTGTAATATTTTTCTTAGCCTATAATCTAACACAGGTGATTTTTTTCTTTTTCGAAATCGTATTATATACGTTAATGCTTTATTATCTAATTTTGATAATAGCCGTATAGAAAAATTATTTAATAAATATGTAATGATTTAATAGAAAAATAGTTCAACCACTAAATAATTTTAAATTGATTTTTTAAAAAGATTCCCATAGTGGAATTTAAAACTGTTCATATGTGAATCCAACAACTCCTTTGCGTCCCATTATAATAATTTTTGTCCGGTTTTAGTCGTCATACAAACTTTTTTTTAATCAATTGAGTTGTGTGAAGTTAGCTGTTTGATTAAAAAATATTTTATTTAGTTTTCAATTTTTGCAATTTGAATATCGATAAAATCAAAATACAAAGTTCTATGTACAAAATTTAAAAAACAAAAATTAGATTTTCAAGAGATATCTCAAACATAATTAATTATATTATCAGAAAATAGGAATTGTAGGTCTATATATAAAATTAGTAATAGAGGAATTATTTATCTGTAGATTGTAGAAATCTAAATAAAATTTG
>NW_027255115.1:0-42078 GCF_042242105.1 Pempheris klunzingeri
CTCAGCGGCGGCTGACTGACTCCAAATCACATGGAGACGCTTCATACCAGAGAAGCCTCTCCGGGAAGTTTACGCACGGCTTGTCCGGGCCACAGGAGATGTCCCCCGGCCGCTGACTGAAGCATCTGAGCCCTCGTCCAGAAATCGTCAGATCTTCACGGTAAAAAGTCTCAAATTAAAATGTGCGAGGCTGTGAGCGTCGCCGCTGCTCTGCGTCGCAGCGAGCGCACGTCCAGAGGGCTGAGGTGGTGGAGGTGGTGGTGGTGGTGGGGAGGAATTTCTGCATCAACATGACTCTGCAACTCTGGAGGACACTGCAAACGGTGTGTGGCGCAATACGCACATACAGAGACCTACATGGCAGCTAGTCAGGAGCAGCATTCCTCAAAGTGAAACCGAAGCTCGGCCTGGACAGCTTGAGGAGTTATAGCGCCGAAACTCACCAGCAGGAGCTTCATTTTAAGTATGCCCCAATGAGTCATTGGGTCTGAGGGCGAAATTTTTATCTTTCAACAAACAATAAAACCTACAATAACACGTAGAACACTTAGGGGATTAAGGAAAAGGCACTTTATCAACTGATATCCCAGCTGGATGTTTTGGATTAGATTAGACCCACACTGGAAAATGGCAGCGATCAGACAAACAGCACCACTGAGTGTGATATAGTCACTGTTAAATTACTTTTAAGGGAGTGTATATAGTGGAAGCTTTCCAACATGACGACCACAAGGTAACACAAGATGATCACAAGAAAATCACTACTGACAGTGAGAAATAAAAAAGAACAAAATAAAACAAAAGTAGTAAAAAGTCATGAAAGCACACCATTAAACATAGATGTATAAATAGACAAGACCAAGCAGAAATGTTGCAGCACATTTTGACTATAAAAAAGTATATCTACTTCCCGTTATGCTTCTTTCTATAAAAAGTGAGTCCAAACTTCATCGAAATTTCCTTGTTTGGACATAAGCCACAGTGGGAGAGACCAGTTTCCAAATAAACACAGCTGGGGAGATTCTGGCAGCTGTTTATGCAACCTCACTCCCATAACTTTGATTACTTGTTTCCAAAAAGGAAAAAGTGAAGAATGATCTCATATTGAGGGGAGGAAAGCAGTTGCTTCGTTTATACACATCAACGGTAGTTTTTTTTTAAGTTTAATTGGTGTATAAATAAAGGCTGCTTGTGTGTAATTTTGCAGTGTGAAATTTGCCTGCTGCACCCACCTCCATCACTTTTTGAGCCACTTGTCTTGGTCATCATCTCAGAGGAGCTCTCATTCTCTCCCCTTGCTCCACCTGCATGGAGGACCTCCAGGTGTTGCCACACCAGCTGGGAGATGTAGTCCCTCCAGCGAGCCTACATCTCCTCAGAGTCTCCTCCTGCTCAGTGCTACCTGGAAATCCCCCAGAAGGGAAGGAGGCGGCCAGGTGGGCAGAACGGCAGTTTGTGACCGTTGGTGAGGACTGGACCACACGCTGGTGATTTGTTTGAAAAAGTAACTGTCAACTCAAGGTCATCTTACTATTTTTTTTGTAGCAGGTGTAGTTTGCTCCCCTCTTGTGACCTCTTGACCCTCAAACTTAAATTCTGGCCACTAATTAAGATTGTGAGATGTAGTCGAAAGCGTTTCTAAAGTCAAGAATACATTTTCACACTCGTAATCGCTGTCTGACGAAATCCATGTATATCCAAATTTGGAGATTTTTTGAATTGTTCAGATAAACTGAAGGATTATGTGTCCTTTTTATATGTAAAGAACTTACTGAGTTAAACAAACTATTTAAAAAGTAATTGAATTGCCTGAAAAATGGATTCCGACAAAGGTAAAAAGAGAGCGGTTTTTCGTAGCTCATGAAAAATGAATGATTTGGGGTTAAATGGTTTTCACAGGACATCGACATCCTGTTGGAAGACGTGGTCTGAATGATCTTTTTGTCCCTGAGATACATAACCCCGTCTATTTGGCGTCACGGCCCTCTCCCACCTCGGCTGCTATCTTTTTTTCAGTTCGAGAACACAATCCTAGACATGTAAGTGCTCATCCTGACCACATCAAACGCAGATGTACCTTGATATCCTGTCCGTGGATATCTCAAACAATAGAAGAGGTGACACGCCACACCCTTGGCAGATGGCCACATTGTATGTGCATGACTTAACTCTGAGAAAACAAACACGGCTCTCGCTCTGAACACACAGGGGCCTGTGTGACTTGCAACAGCAAATGAGGAACTCCCCTTCTCCAGAATACTGTACTGTCAACACAAGCTTGTCCCAGCTCTTCAAAACCCATGCAGACTTGTTTAGCAGCCCCCCCCCCAGGATCTCTCGCTCAGAAGAGGACGCATGAATTATGTTTGCTCTACATCCCTTTCACACCAGCAGACGCTGAAAGCCGTTCATCGTACATGTGAATTTCTTTGTGGTATCTACAGTGAGCACGCTTTCAAACTTTAATCAAATCTGTCCGCGTTTGTAGCACGTTTCACACATGGGTATGTTTTTGCACTGCAGCATATTTCCGTCAAATGTCAAGTTAACATTCAGGAAGTCAGCATGTTCTCATGACAATGTTGTTACCCACATGTCTCACACCACACCCACCAACAAGAGCAAGAAAACCAAAGTGAATTGCAGATACGATGCCAGGGCAAGTTGCATCATATCATGATAGTGAGGCGACTGCACACTGTACACACATAGTTTACTGGCTGCAGATTGTTTGTGATTCTCAGTGAAAACATAACAGCAAATTCATGAAGGATTTGGGCATAGTGGAGAGTGATGACCAGTGTGCCTGAATTAAGCAGCTATTTCACTGTGATATTTGATATACAATATACAATATAATATTTCACTCCTGTTTTGACTTTCTTATCTTCTATCTGTTCGTCAGATGTTGCTTTAAGGTACTTGTTTTGACTGAGACTCTTTGTCTCTTTTTCAGGAAGTTATTTTATCACCTGCAAATACTCTGAACTAACACAAACCTAAAACTGTTCCTGGTGGATGATAGACAACACCCTCATTTACAGTGAGATTCTTCTGTCGGCTACAAACATAATTAAGTGGGTGATTCACATCTGATGATTCATTTTGCGATACACACAGCGCAATTAAGGGTGTGGTAAGCACATGTGCAGGAATGTTGGTGCATGTCTGCGTGAGCCTGTAGATGTTTTATGTTTATCTTCTGTGCCTCATTCCTTCTACTCTGTTAGGTGCTTTAATCATATTTTATGACCTGATCATATGATTTGGATGTAAAATCTTAATTTGCAGCAGAGTACAGTAAAGTACAGTTTTCCCTCTGAGCTGTGATGGAGAAGAAATGTTATGAAGCAGAAATCGTCAAGCAGTAGTAACAGAAGTATTCAGATCCTTTACTAAGTAAAACAAGCAGTCACACACTGTAAAAGTATTTCATTTCAAGTAAAAGTCCTGCATTCAAAAGTCTTCAAATAAAAATATGCAAGAAGTATCGTCAAAAAGTATAAAACATTTGGCGTGTGCTCTATGTATCTTGTCCTATTTGTAATTTCATTCTATTTATTCCTCTGTTATGGATTGTTTGATTGTAAAATACATTGCTCTTCGGGATAAATAAAGAAGAGTATTTTATGAACCAATCATATGTTGTGTATTTAAAATCTTTATTTCTAATGGAGTAAAAAAGTTTTTGTGACAAAAAGCTTCCACAATCAAGAAAAGAGTCGCTTTGTTTTAGAGGGGGCAATGCTGGGATGCGTTTTACTTTGATATGTGCTTTGAAAATCTAATGAAGTACTTTTATTCTACTAGATTCACATTATTTTCTAATGCCTGTGTTCATGGCTTTCATCCAGGCATTGTGCTCCAGTTCAATAACCTCTATGAGGAAGTAATAAAAGAAATTACACCAGCATGGTGACACAGCACAACGCCGGCCACATTTCAGTTCTGTCGCTCTCCTCCTCTTTCCTCCCTGACATTATCTTCTGTGCCCTCTCCTTTCCTCAGATCCATCCTCCACTGCAGCTAACCTCTCCTTCATTCCTTTATTCCCTTGTCTCTCTCTTTTCAAAATGTCTGTTAATATCCTGCTCTCCTGTCTGCTTATTGCCAATACAGCCCTGTGTAATGAGAGAGAACTATAGCTGAGATTGTTCTCGGTGGCAGAATTTACTTCACCACATAAATCAGCTCATGCATGTCTAACTCCCAAAAAAGAAAAAAAAAAACACTTGTTTGTTTGTGAACACACTTTTCGAATTAGGAGGTGATGTGAAAATGCTTCTGGGCTCCTATTAAAACTGCTTGTTTTCAGTGGAGGAGGATTTTATTGACCTTTGTGTTTGATGATGAGGGTGAGGGAAGGGTTGGAGGGGGGGGGGGGGGGTGCATGTCAAACTAACATGCACTATGAATGTGCCGCCCTCTGCTGCTGAAATACAGAAATACAAGCATATGTGAAAAACACTGTAGTTAAAGGGATAGTCTGTTGACTTTATGAAGTTCAGTTTATGTGCGACGAGGATCACAGCAAAAATAGCTCATGTGTAATGCAAGTCCAGCGGTGGAAGGAGTATTCAGACTCTGTGTTTGTTGCATATTGCTGCTGTAGATGTTTACGGTTAATCTCATTTTAATTACTTAATATACGTTTGTGTAGTTTAAACTAGAGAAATGCATCGTGTATAAGATCATCATATGTTGGCTGTCGTGTGAGAATTGTATATCTCTAAAAAGTCAGCTTTTTCGTGAACACACATAAGACAGCCTGTTTTCAGCTTAATGACATTTCTCAGCTAATCTAAGAGCAAGTTTAAATGGTTCATTTAGCTTCATTAGTAGGAGATTTTATTTCAGCCCATAAGAAACACTTTTAGTCCTTCAGTTTATCAGAAGCTCTCACATTCAAAATCACCAAATGTGGAGATACATGGTTTTCACTGGACAGGAAGGGTATAAAAAAATTATTATATTTCAAGCTGTCAGAGAAGTAAAGAAGAGTGAAATATTTGTGCTCAATATTTGCCTCTAAGATGTAGCAGAGTACAAATATAAAGTTGCATAATTACAAGCACAAGTATAAAACTTGAGTCAATGAACTTTCATAAATTCTACCACTAGAGATGTCCAAAGAGTAAAAAAAATGTCTGTGCACACAAGCACTGCTCAGAAGTAAAGAAATAGATTTCACATTAGCCAATAGCTGACAGACTACAGATGTCACACACTTCACACCAGCTGCACTTACATGTGATATAAAAACAATTAACAAGAACACACACTGACACTGTAGGCAATGGTATCATTGGGGCTGAGCATTGAATCTAATTTTTACATAGTGCAGAGACAATACCTGGGTTTCAGTACTTGATAGATACTTTACTTCAAGGAATATAAGCGTGTTTTTCATTTACCAAAGAAGTCACATTAAAAACAATGAAATTTTATGACTTAAATGAGATATCTGTAAATATCTGAAAAAGAAAATGTCTAACCAGAAATTCAATGCTAACATTTGGTACTTGAAAGGTTTTGAATCTCTGTGGACGCTTTTTGATCAGAACAGAAAAACTATTGAGGATTGGATAGTTTTTAACATACAATGCACAAAGAAAGTTTATTCCATCATTTATGATATTAAAGGGGGTATGGGGGTTTAAGTGGAATATTGGAAACATTCGAGTTCAAGAGGTTAAACCAAATACACTCTGCATTTGGGAGTGTAACTTCTTCTTCTACTTATATTTTCAGGTTGACAGTCTTCAGTAAGCTGAGGAAACAGGATGATAATTTAGCAAAAGTGTGGGTGTTACAGGTATATCCAACATAAAACTATAGCAAATAATCTCTCTGTATCCTACGAGTCTACAAAGCTATGTCAATACTTTTTATGAACATGACTAAACACACAGACCTAGTTTCTAAGACCTAATTTTCAGGGAAGATCTGAGTACATAAAATACAAAATTACAATATAATACGATGCAGAGAAACAATAATATATATTAGAACAAAGTAAATATGTTCTCTAAGGTAGCTCCATCAGTCACACAAAAAGATGAAAGTAGCGCTGGAGCTCAGCAGTTTATGCCTCGATGCGTGATGCCCATCAACAACAACACATTGGGTCCAGATGGGAGGAGGCAGAAAAGGAAGGAAAGAGAGAGGAAGAAGCAGAGACAGAGAGATAGAGAGGGAGCATGGTTGATGTACATCTGTCATGCATTATTGCAGCGAATGCCAGCGCTGCTATCCTGGCTTTAGAAACTATGTGAGGAGGGGGTTGATGGGTCCTCCTTAAATCACAATCTGATTCCTCCTCCTCCTCCTCCTCTTCTTCCTCCTCCTCCTCCTCCTCTCCGCCGCTCCTTTTTAGTGACTATATCAACCCACAAATACACACAGACAATCACACTTTCTCTCTTTCACACACACTTCACTTACACACACACACACACACACACACAAACATTGTCCCTTTCTCAAACATCAGTTGCTTTCTTTCTGTCCCCCTCAAACACACACACACACACACACACACATACGCACCAACGTGCACACACACCGCACACTATCCCCCAATGAATTCCTTAGGAAGGAGTCAGCCTTCTTCATTCCTCTGGACACAACTTTTCCTTAACAAGGTACTGATGGTCTTGACCTCCTCTTCAAACAAACCCTTCCCTCCAATCAGGCAGGATTGTGGAGCAGGGCTCAGTCGAGGCCTGTGGGTATTGCAGAGGAAACGTCCTGATTCTCCTTGATTACTCTCTCTCTCTCTCTCTCTCTCTCTTTCTCTCTCTCTCTATTCCCCCTCTTTCTGCCCCCGCTCTCTCTCCAAATATCTCTGTCTCAGTGGCTTCTGGCTCTCCTGTTGTCTCTAACCCAATCTCGAACTTCTCTTTCCTGTCTCTGTCTGTCTACTCACTGTATTTTTCTTTCTGGTCTCGTCTGCATCCATCCCTCTGATTATTCCCTAGTTTGCTCTTCCGAGTTTTCCAGCCATTCGATGATGAGCTGTTTATCCACTTTGTCACACTGTTAAGATACAGTATTGTACTGTATTAATTAATTTGTCACAAATCGTCCTATTGACACATGACAGACGTAAAGGCACACATATAATAACACTGTAAAACAACATATTACTATTAAGATAAGTTGAAATAAGAGCTGACTCAAGTTTCACCAAACTTTGCCTGGAATGACACTTTTAAGTGGTATTTGTTTTGAATTTTTCACTGTATTTTCTTTTTCTGTCTCAATTCTGAACAGTGAGTGTAGAAAAGTTATTTCAAATATTTCATACTTTTTCTGGCGTATATTCTTCAAAACAATCTCATTATTTACCTTTATTAACTACAGCATATGGACTCGAAATAATAATTTAAAAAAAAACAAATTAGATTAATTAAAACAAATTTCTAAAGTCTAATTATTCTAAAGATTACATTAGAAGACATATACAGATGTAGGACATCATACATGATATTATTGGGAACACATTCATCATTATAGGTGTAATACTGATAGTAAGACGCAATTTAAAATATCATCATCAGCATCTTATTTAGCGTTTTAGTTACGCTAACGTTTTCTAAAAAGCACTAAATGCAAAGTACAGCTGTCCAAAGTATTGGACAATATTCAAATTTTGACCTGATGATGGGGATAGATAAAAGAAAAATCTGAGGATCACCGCAATTCTTACGATACATCCTGAGGGGAACATGAATGTTTGTACCAAATGTAAAAGTGGTCCATTCAGTGGCTGTTGAGATGTCACTTAAAGTCACAAATGTCAGCCTCATGGTGGCGCTAGAGAAAAAGTCAGTGATCACTATAATGACATTATGAATTACCATCTTAATGTCTGTACCATGGTGGTCCATCCCATAGTTGTTGAGATATTTAAGACTGGATCAACGTGATGGATGGACTCACTAACAACAGTGTCACCCCTAAAAAGCTTCATTTGTAGCAGAGCCTCATCAGCTCAGCAAAGAGCCACTGGTTTCCACCAAGCCTGTGTTCTAATGCTGCTGTAAACCCTACTGTCCTCACATGACTGGTCTTCTGCACTCCATCTGTGGTATTTTAGAGTAAGGACTGTCTGGTTGGAAGATGCGGCATTTAAGTGGCGCAGTTAGTGTGTTTGACCGTGTGGCACACAAGTCTGCATGCATTTATGGATTTATGTGTCTGTGTGTGTGTAAACATGTGAAAGGTTACATGTATGTCAGTGTTAAAGATGTATGTGTGAGTGGGCATAAAATTGGAAGACAATAGCAGCATATAACACACAAGCTGTGGCAGTGACACAACATTTTCACAGGCGGTGTCATAAATCAACTATTCTGACGGTGACACTTTGAATGGGCGTCTGAGGATGACCGGAAAAGTGACACAACAGGCAAAACAGTGTCATGAAATTCTTTTCACATTTCCTGGACAGTAACAGCAGGGCATGAGCGGTAACTGCCCCTCGAACAAGGGTCCCCTCTGAGTGAGGAGAAAGGGGGACATTGTAGGCCAGGACCCAGAGGTCGTCATGGTTGTCATGCTCACACTCTGCCTGGACTCCTGCTGACTCACAGCAGGTCCAACCAGAGGACGACCAGGACTAATGTGTGAATGTCTAGGGCCGCCATTAGTCAGACATTAGTCACAGAGCCCATTTAGGTGATGAACATGAAGAGAGTTCCTGTTCTCCAGACACACTCTGGGGCCCAAATGTAGATTTCTCAATTCCACTGTGGCTTGCTTTGATTGTATTCCCCCCCCCCCGCTGTGTCCCCCTGCTCCCTTCTTCCCTCCAGTGGCTGCTCGAGACGCTAATGTCGGACTCCTGCGTCAGAGGACTCCTACTGAGGCGGCGACTGGCTTCCTCTCAGCTGATACCAAAACTGTGCCTGAGGGTGACGCTTCCTCTGTGGAAAGAAGAGCCTCTTCTGTAGAAAAGAAAAGTTGCCCTTCTTGCCTTCTTCTGTTGAAATCTATCTTAGGCTTGAAGATGAGATCTAAGATTGGCTGACCTGTTTTTTCCGATCTTTTGTATTTAAGAGAAGCGGGATGGTTGTTTCACATGTAACAATATCAGTCCTGTTTACTTTCAAGATTTTGGATCAATAAAACTTGACTTGACTGACACAGTTCTGCTATAAGTTGAACACCTGTGGACCTACATTTATTTTTGAATGTTGACACCTAGACGGATATTGCAGGATATTGCATGGATAATGAAAAGTATTCTTTGAACTTCAGACACTGTGAGGTTGTTACTTAGAGCAGCTCTTGCTCTATATTTGATGTGTTTTGTAGTGCTTCTATCTGTGGCTTGATCTGCTGCTGTTTTTAACTTTTTATTGGTATATTCATTTTTAATATTTTATTTAGTCTTTTTAAAATATATCACCATTCATTATATTGCTGCTGCTCATTGTTGTCAGTATGTCACTGTGACCTTTATGTTTTCCTGCCTATAAACCAAAAGTTGAAGTTACCTGGATGTTAATGCACGATGAAATAGGACTGTTGATCTAACTTTGTGGTCCTCTATATAATAATATAATAATCTATCCAGCATTTAGTATGTGAGCATAAATGAGACTTTTGGGATTTATTGTTTGATGAAGGTCGCCTAGACTGGAAGGTCATGTTAAACAAACACTAAATAAATCAGCAGTAAGTGAGGCAGTTTGTGAAACTTTTGGGAATTCACGTTTTGACTCATGCTCAGTCAGCGTCTATTTTGAAACAGTAACCGGCATTTTCACTAAGATGGGACTGCACGCAAACCAAACAACGCCGTGACATCATTGTTTATATCAATGCAAAGACAGAGTAACAAGTTTTCCTTTTTTCTGGAACATAGATCCCCTCAGAATAGACCACACGTCTTATCTGAAATATTACAGTAAACTTTCTCTTAGTTCATTTCCACTTTAAAGCTAGACTATGTAACTTTTATTAAACCGTGGGCTGTCTCACTAGGATGCTTTAGACTGATCTGTAGTGCAGTGTAGTGACTTATTTTAAGACTAAAAAGTTAGCCATCCTCCTACCGGCTGAACTAAGAGGCGCGTTCATGGTAATAATCAGTGACTCCTGCTGACCAAGTGGCAACAAGTGATCAAAAAAGAGAGGAAAGCACAGCAGATTTTATGCTCATGGAGGTTTTTTGTATTATAACACTCATTCACTGAATTTTCCTGCTAAAAAGCAAACGCTTTCTGCAGAACTGAAGTGAGATGAGCTGCTTGATGTTGCTGCTCAGTCGGCTATGTTTATTACTTTGAATAAAAACCTCAATTTACCTAGAATTTGTGGTAAATTACACCTACTTCAGATAGTCAGAACTAAACAGTTTCGTGCAACAGATGAAAGTTAGACTTAAACAAAAGCTTGTCTCTATGTAAACCAGCCCCAAAAGTCACAAATGCAAGATGAAGGTATCTAAATGTTAAAAAGGTTTGCCAACATAAGCTAATGTTAGCCACCAGGTAAGGCTGTAGCGGCAAAACTCCAGAGTGTATTGAATAGAGAAAGAGTGCATTTCATCCCTTTCATATCATCTTTTTTTTTATCTGTAAAAGGAGGATTGTGATTTCATCTTAAATGGGTTACCTTGACTTGCTTTAATGCTCAGAAACTGAATCCCGAATAAACTTTGGTCGTCTGTAAAAATGAAAAGGTCAGCAAAGATATGAGAAGATGCTGCTGCGACTAGTTTTTGAATCACAGATCATGTTAGCTGTTTAAAAATGCTATTTTCATCTTCACAGGAGAAAAGAGCCATGTGGGGTCAACAGAGGGCCGCCAGATTCTTTCAATCCAGCACACAGTTATTGGACACAAAGGGATCTTAATATCAGGGCCACAGCGGCCTACTATTTCCCATGTTATTCAGCACATCACAATACACTTCCGACAAAGTACATCATGTCTGAGTCAAAAGTGACAATTCAAACTGTTTTTTTTTTACTTGAAGAAAAGCTGCTCTGTCTCACATTTAAAGGGATGACAGAAGAAGAAGAAGAAAGGGACACTGCAGGATTTCTTTCCTGCAGCTCTCAGTGACTCAATAGCCTCATATGGTGGAAAAACTGTAAAGCAGAGACCTGAGGCATGGAAAGTAACAGAGACAGAGTGATTCAGTGAAAGTGAATGGCCCTGACTTCCCTACCCATCACTGAAGGGGGAGAGGTTGAAAAAAAAAAAGAGCAGAGAAAGGACGGAAAGAGGGGGAAATAACTGGCGACTGTGTGGGAAGAGAGAGAGAGAGGAGGGGCTTAAAAAGTATGAACTTGTGTATGATTATGCTGCAGGAAGCATTAAGAGGAGAAAAGACTGCCAACAGGACGTGGTATACTCACTCTTTTAGGCTTTTACTGAGGACGAGTCGCCATATGGCTTCCCAGAGGGGGACTTTTTCCACTGGGTCACACTTTTTCTAGCGCGCTCCTTCACTCCTGAGAGTTGTCCTGTTAATAAAACTCGGAGCGTTCAGCTTGAACCCGTGCTGTTTTTCCTCTCTCCACCGTGCGTAATTTCTATCCAGGATCGAAAAAGAGGCGACATCACAACAACACGAGGACGATCAGGGGATAAAGACAGGCATAAAACGAGCCGGGGGAAAATGAAAGCCGCCCTGGATATCTGCTTGGTTTTCCTCATGCTGCACACTCCCGGCGTGCTGTCCTTGTCCACACGTAAGTTGCACACAGATGTCCATCGATGCGCAAAGTCGTGGTCTTGCAGGGGAAGGGTTTGGGTTTTGGGAATAGGCTGCCTTTTTTAAGTCCACCGGGATCAGTGTAATCCCTGTGTCAGCCAAAGATGTGACTGTAAATAGCTCTGTGTGACATTGTCCTGCTCTGGTGTGCATGAGTTTAATGATGAAACAGTTGCTCAAATGGATTTTCATGATAGCACAGCACAATAGAGGAGTGTTTGTCAGGGCAAAATTTACAGATCAAGTATGTTAGGAAATAGAAAATGTGCAGGCACGCTTATGTTAATACATTTATGCTTTATTATCATGAAGTTTTAGCCTGATGCAGGACTGTGTGATAGTTGCTGTGACCTTTACAAAGACCAAAGAGATGTGTGTTGGTGTAGGATGTATCAGACTGTGCTTGCAACAAGCCTTGATAAGGATCATTTAGGAATATTATGCTGATTTCAATGTGGGATAAGGGAAATACCATTTTAGAGGTATATTAGTCAAAGTAAATATTACAGAAACACCACAAGCCATATATAGCCAATAAGGATATTATAGTGATATCATATGGGATAGGACTAGTATTTTAGGGGGATATTAGTCAGTTCAAACATTGTATAAGACCTGCACGCTTTGATATAATAATATTGGAATATTATAGTGATATTAAAGAGGATATAGGCTCTTTAACTCCACTGTGGAGTACCAAATATACAGGGTTTCCACAAGAGGGGTAAATCAGCACAAGATTGTGTAAATCCCATACATGAACACATAAGATTCACAGTGATCTTTCATTGGGTAATACTGTAACATTAAAATATGTTTCCAACACAAAATAACTCAGCAGTGTCTCTCCTAAGTCCCTTAACATAACATGGGCTCACTTGCTTGGCTGATTTCTGGACACATTAAAAAGCCAAAATGCCACTTTGACCACTTGACACCTCCTGTTATTGATGTGCTCCTGCTGAGGCATAGTGGTTGTATCCCTGCAGAGAGAACTCATATCCCAGGAGGCTGAATTTCAACAAGTCAGGCCATAATTCGTTTAACACATGGAGGGTAAGGGGGCCTTACGAACCGCAACAAAACAGTGACATCATTTGCTCGGGTTTTGGAGAATGTTAACCGGCAGCTTAATGCACAGTAACGTAAATAAATCAAAGTTATGTCCGCTTTCCCCGTTAAGTGGCTGGATTAGTTTTTATGGTGAGCTCACTGGCAAAGAGCAGCTCCTCAGAGAGGATCTTCTGTTATTCGTCCTGTTTGAAAGGAGCTAATAAAAGAAAGCATAGTTTTAGGGGCTTTTAGAAAACAATGGGGCTTGATCACAAGGTGCCAAGCTGTTTATTATAGAGCCTAATGGGTCCTTACTGTTTTATTCACTGTAATAATGGTGGGTGTTTCCCCTTCACTCAATGTGCTGTGGTTTACAGATGCCAATGAAATACGACAGTTTAAATGTGGAATTTGCTTACTAACATATAATTAGTTTTAGTGCAGTTCATAATACCATGAAGTTTGAGTTTTAATGTCCTGTTAGCTCATAAAGAAGTCTTTATGTTGGATGTGACCATTTATTACCAAATATTTGATGAGCAAACCCTGAAAAACCAGCTTTTTGACCAAAGGTTAACTTCCTACCATTCCTCCTTTCTCCAGATTGGAGCATCAGAGAAATGCCTTGAATGTAAATCTATACTATAAAAAAAAGATATTGTAAAAAAGCATCAGCTGGTGTCTTTTCAGATGGTGTTGCATGGCTCATTGTCACTAAATGTTGCGTGACTTCTTCCAGTCGGCTCGTTCACACTGGCCCCACAAAATGTTCCACATGTACGTCTATTATAGAGCGGACAGAGGAAACTATAGGCTTTCTTTGAACTGTTGCATGGATGAGTGAAGAGTAAATCGCTTTTTTACAAACACAGAGGGGATTTCGTGTGTTTTTGAAGACGTGTTTTCAGTCCGCCAAAGACTTAAAATCAGCTATAAACGTCACTGGATAAATCCTACTCATGGTGAAACAAAAATTAAACATTTTGCGCTCAATTGGACTCCACTATCGCAGAGTTAAACTCATCCCCTGCCCTGGACGGACTTGTGCTTCAAGCTGCCTCTCCAAACAAATAACATTTTACAAGCCATTTCCCTCAGTGAGCGTGTCAGGCAGAGACAATAAACAGCAGTAACTGTGTCTATCATTGTAGTGTTTCAGCTATAGAAGACGGGGTGTTAGAGGGCTTTGGGGCAACGTCCTGTCCTCAGCGCCTGGAATACATAAACACTGATTGTTATTCAGCTGGATCAGCATATTATTGGCTAATCACGGCTCCCTTTAGTCCACCGTATCCAGTGACAAAGACAACTGTCCTCTGTGCTTCTATTTGTTTGCATTCGTGTGTGTGCATAAATGTGTGAAAGTGTTGTATCAAAGCTCCAGTCGGGATTATAATATTAATATTAGTGTGGAGTTGTAGCTGGATTAGCTCATTCAGAGGCGGCTCCTCCATAAAGGACCACACAATGTCTTTCAGCGTATGGTGGCTGGCAGCTGAACAGATGTGGCCCCGGGCACAGATTTGTAGTGGTCTGACAAAGTGTTGGCGCTCTCACTACTCAGTCATCTCTGCATAGAAATTGTCTTTGTTGCATGTTTTCCCAGTGCTGTCTACTTAGGTGGGCAACATTTTTTTAACAATCCTCTAATCTCAGGAAACTCTTCTCTTCTCTTCATCTAGTTGCTTATCAGTTAGTTAAGTTTTATCTATTCAAGACGATTGAGACCACCCTGTGTTTAGCAGGAGAGACCAGGGAATGAATGACATAATGCAACATCACAACAAGACCATTCATTCTCACCGAGCAGTCAGAAAGCACAGACAGAAACAGTTATTAAAACATTCACAAATGTCATTAAAATATCTGTAGATGTTTAAAATCCCCTGAAGAAATAAGTATCTCCAACGACAGTTTGCTTTGCATGTTACCACTTGTGTAGTTGTCATTTGAAAAATGTGATAACGAATGATAAATAGCAATAGCATTTTTTGATTAGATAGATAGAGTCTACCAACACTTTTACGGGATTGAAAAAGCCCTAAAAACATAGAAAAACAAGTAAATAACAGTGCACAGTTACTGTGAGCCAAATGAGAGGAACAAATGATCAAATAAAAAGTGCATGCCTTACTTTATTGACATTTTTAGGGATGTGTCCAAATTTTGGTGCTCAACCTTTCTTTCTTTCTAACCTCCTCAGGTTAGTTTTTCCAAAGTCCAGAGTCTCTGAAAGGGGTGCTACAGCGATTTAGTCTGAAAAACTTAGAACCCAAACCCATAGATTATGATAAACGATGGTCAGAATCGAAGCAGCAGAGACCGAGATACAACTGACTATTAGTCCCAAGTATGAGTCAAGCTTTAAAAAACACTGGATCCTACATATCCAGCAATGCAGTTGTAAAGCCCCTCTATATGTGGTTAACACCAACATCTTTCTAACTGCACACATCTGGTTTGTAATGCAGGCTTTTTGTCCAATATCATCAGAGTTGTTTTCTTAGGAAGGCCCGTTGAGAAGACATTATATAACTCCTTTTGTGTGCTGAGGAGCGCTCTACATGATGAGTGAAGTGACCTTTCCGTGTGGAGCGCTTCTTGAGAGCAAGCAGGGTAATTTCTGGCAATCAGACTAAATTTCGGACCAATCACCATCCGAAGTACTCACCGTCATCAACTGTCTTCCTCTGAACCCCCACCCCCCACCCTCCTGCAGATGTAGCAGTGATCTACCCCCAGGACCCCGTCCTTCGCATGGGATCCAACCTGACCGCCAGCTGCTGGGTCCACCCCGACCTCGGCGTCCACGCCAGCTCTCTGTTCTGGACGCTCAACGGTCAACAGCTGTCCAGCTCCCTGTACAGAGTGCTAAGCCCGACCAACCTCAGCGTGACGCTGGCCGGCCTCAACGCCTCCAGGCAAACGTCCGGTGACAACCTGGTCTGTCACAACCACAAGGGACACATCTTAGCGGGCTCATGCCTCTACGTTGGGAGTAAGTTGAAGTTTGTCAGCGGTTATAAAATTAAATTCAGTCCATATCTTTTTATTACCTTCACTATTAGTTAATGCTAAGGAAAAGGATAAATAAAGGGTTAAACAAAGGGTAGAGCAGGAGTGAGAGGAGTGAAAGAGGTGAGTGGAGTGAAAAGGAAATGGGGAAACAACAAGGAAGTAGTGGGCAGATATTTGAGTGTCCCTTCACAGTTGTGGCTGTATTTTATGTTTAGTATTGCTGCCTCCAGGCCAGCGAGAGGCCTCCCTGAGTGTGTCACTGTGTGACGCTTTGAACGCCTGTGTGGTCCATTACTCGCACTATCACTCACAGGGCATGGGTCATTTTACAGACACATGTTTGGACTTACATACTTATAAGGACCAGCATTTACATAATGCATTGCATATCCCCTACATATTTTTTTATTCTTACAGTGGACTGATGTTGTTAATGTGGTGCCTTATAATAACCTTTAAATAGCCTTGTTTTCTCTAGGGGGAGTCCTTCCTAGAAATAGTTCAACATTTTGGGGAATATGCTTGTTTGATTTCTTGCTGAGAGTTAGAAGAGGAGACTGATACCAACCTCATGTTTTTGGGGAAAATATGGAGTTACAGCCAGTTAGCTCAGTGTGCATTAAGACTGGAAGACTTCCTTTAATCTTAATTAATGAGCTTTAGAGGTGCCGGAAGGCAGCTTTGCTTGTTCACTTTTGGACAGAGGCTAGCTGTTTCCCTCTGTTTCTAGGCTTTATGCTAAGCTAAGCTAACCCTGGCTGCTTTATTTACTGCACAGAGTATCAATCTTCTCATCTGACTGTTGGCAAGATAGCAAATAAGTGTAATTCTCAGAGAGACAAACTATAAGTGCAGTAGTACCCTGAATGAGCCTGAAAGGATAATTCTATCTATTACTACTTTGTTCTTATGTTTATAGTTTTGACCATGTTTTCTACGAGTTATGATAACATTATATTCAGCAAAGTACAGCACTACAGCACAGTCAGACAGGGCAAGAAACACAAGCAGACAGATCACGGCACAGGTTTTAAACAACCCAGATTATCTAAAGCAGTGTACTGAGAGGTAAACTTTAACTTTTCAGGAGTCACAAAAACGTAACCGTGAAGACACACACACACATACACACACACACACACACACACACACACACAAGGAGATGCAGCCGTGATCCTAAGCTCCGTGTGACACTGGTGTTGAGCACCCTGTGTTCTGAGAGACGAGGAATGTTGGCAGGGATCCAGAGTCTGACCAAATCAGATAGCACACACACACACACACACACACACACACACACACACAGACACACAGACAGACACACTCATGCCAATTAAGAAAAAAACAAACCAATTTCTGAGGAACATCACTAGTGGGAGAATTACACTCAGGAGGAAGGAGCTGAAGTAATAGCTGGAGGTGACTTTATACCCTCGATGAACCTACATCCACCCTCTCCTCTCTCCGCCTTCTCCTCCTCGCTGCGCTACTCTCCTTCCTCCTCACCCATGTCTCTCACTCCCCCTGTCTCCCCACATTTCCATCTGCCCCTCTTTCTGTCCCAGTGCCTCCCGAGAAGCCGGTCAATCTGACCTGCTGGTCCAGGAACACCAAAGACCTGACTTGCAGCTGGGTCCCAGGAGGAAAAGGAGAGACTAACATTAGCACACAGTACACACTCAAGTACAAACTCAGGTATACACACACACTACAGCTACACTGCAGCATTCATCAGTTTGCTATGGTATCTGGAAATTAGCTTTTTCTTTTGAATAATTACATTTGCATCAAAAATCACACACCTTTTTCTCAGAGACATAAATCAATCAAATCCAGAACATAGACATCATACACATACTGCTGGAATAAGTACAACTTCTTCTTTTGAATCGTCTAGTGAGGATAAGCATCCATAAATCCATGGAAATTATAATTGTTATAGTTTTGGGGGGTTTTACACTATCTGTATATATTTAAAGGACTAGTCCACATGACATCAGCCTAAAATTAGCCCAACGTGACAGACATAAAGCATCAGGAACAAAAATGGGCATCAGACACAATAGATTGTTTTGTCTTGTGTAGCGTATCACAGTGGGTGACGTCTGGGAAGCCTCACAACATTTCAACAAAAAGGCAAGCGCGTCCGTATGACAAAGTGCAGAGTGAACCGTGAAGCTGCCAGGTGGAGCTGTGAAACAGACGCCATTGTTTGTTTACGTTCTTGTTGCCAGAAGTCGATTAGAGCACCTCCTTCCTGATGATGCCACACAGGTCATGAAAGACTGGATGCTGATGTTGTCCAGCGTTTAGTCTGTTATGTTTTTAGTCTTAATTTATCACAGTGACCATACTAAGAGACAAAAATATTGTGTAATCCCAGCATAAGACACATAAGGTTTTCTCTGTCCCAGAAGCCCTTGACATACCAAACTGACCGCTCACTAAGCCCTGTAAACTTGTCGTGCGGAGAAAGTTTTCCTGGCATGCTAAGCTATGATTGGACAATTGGGTGAGGAGGGTTTTAGAGAACAGTTAATGGATCGCATTGCAGAGTACCCTAACTTATTTTGAAAATGACGCCATGTAGATAAATGCAGTGACTATGCTGTAAGCCTGTGAAAGAGGCAACTGAAAATCAAGCAAAACCAGCTGTGGGTTCAACTGGGTTAAAGATCCAACTTGGTGAGCCTGCTGTGAATGTTCCCAGTCAAAAAAGTTTTGTTACGATACTGACATGCCTCAAAAAGCCCCAGAACAAGATAAAGGGGAGCTGGAAACGGGACAAAATACCTTATCTCCTTTGCAAACCATATTGTAAGAAAAATAACATCAGCAGTTGCCAGAAGGTGAAGCCCTTCATCTCTAGAAAAGTCAAACTTCATGAGGATTAAGAAAATAGACATTCATCTGGGATTGATACAATTTAAGAGATGTGCTTCAGATGGATTGTAGGATTATTGTAAGATAATTCTTAAATCAGTTACATAAAAACACCTGAAGGGAAATGACTTGGCATATCAGCAGGTGTGAAAAATGCATGGAGATCTCTGACTGCAGTCAGATGAGTGTGAATAAGGACTACGAGTGCCAGATAAACTCTTAACTAGCAACATATTTTTAGAATAAATCTGTATAATTTGCATTGTCCAGAGTTATTTCAGTGTTTTCTATTTTCCTCTCAGATGGTATGGTAAGGAGAAGGAGTGTGAGGATTACACTCATACCCAGCCTTACTCCTGTAGCATCACCCGGGACCTGCACCTCTTCACGCCCTATGAGATCTGGGTGGAGGCCTCCAACCAGCTGGGCCAGGCCACTTCTGATGTCATCACCCTCGACATCCTAGACGTGGGTGAGTGTGAGAAGAAGTGAACTGTGATCCTCTTTCCTCTTGAACTTTTTAGAGCTTAGATCCCCGTGTCAATGAGCCCTCGGGCTGTAATCCAGGACAGTGGATACCAGCCTTGTAAGCTCGTGACCCTTAAAGAAAACAAAGTAACACCTCATCACAGGTTATGTGTCTACGACGTGTGAGCAGTTGAAATAGTGAAGGAGTTTGTGTTTTACCCCTCTCAGAGTGTTTATTCTTTAATTAAATCCCCATTAGTGTCACCAAAGTAGTCAGTGCAACGGGAAAAGGAAGCAAATATATCGGCAAATAACAGCGATTTCATAAGTGAAAGGAAATCACTAAAACTTTTAAAATGAACCTTTTTTAGTTAGGTGAGAGCATTGATACCACTCTCACATTTCTGCGGTAATTTTGGAGATAAAGCAGGGAGGCAGTTAGCTTAGCTTAGCTTAGCTTAGCTTAGTATTAAGACTGTAAGCAGGGGTGACCAGCTAGACAAAACATAAAAATATGCCTTCCATCACGTCTAAAACACATTCATTCTGTATCTTGTTTGTTGAATCCATGCAAAAACTTTAGTGTGAAAAAAAGTGTGCCAGACATTTTCTTGGCCGGCAGCAAGTTTTCCTCAGAGCCAGGCTAGCAAGAAAATTCCCACTAGCGAAAACATCATATAGATTCAATGAAGAGCTGGAACAGTCTGATACAGAATATTTATCTACTGTCAGTTTGATAACCTCAAAAGAGAAACAAGAGGGAAAACTGTAGGTCGTGACCCCTCAGGTTTGTCTTGTGGCCCACAGGTTGTGAACCGTGAATGACTTCAGCTTTCGCCTCGAATGGGCATGTTGAAGAAGAGCATCAATTCATTTTATAATTTCAGCTCTTTTATTGATGCAGACAGGACATTGGCCTGAGTTCCGTGGCTTCTGGCTTTTGGAGAAAGTTGTTCACAAGTACTCATCCAGCTTCTCACTGATGGGAACTGAGCTGTCTTCCCTTTTAAAGCGTTGTTATGTGGTCTCTTTCTTAGCTTAGTGCGGTTTAAGCAAATGGAGCGTGCAACAAGACCGCATTCTTCTCTTTTCTAATTATCCCTTAAAAGCACACGCACACACACACACACACACATGCGTATACACACCTGAACCGGCGTAGGTGTGTGACGGAAGGAAACGCCCGTTGATTCGCTAATTTTCTCTTTACTCATGCTCACTGGACACACACACAGAAACACAGAGAAAACACTCGCTAACCCCCTTTTATGTAGTGCTGGAATGTTCCACTCTGATCCTCAAACCTAATCCCGTCTTCTGAGCCGGCTACAGACCCCCGAGGCCTGAGGACTTTGGGCTTTGAGGCTTTAAGACCTGGACCTGAAATAATACAACGTGATTAGCTCGGAGCTCTTCACCTGGTTCACTCCTAACACGTTCCGAATGGTACCAAGAGAAAACCGTATAGAGTTTCAGAGGTGAACACGTCACTGGTGCGGAAACAAGCGTCCATCAGACTATAATCCCTTTTCGTTCCCTAATGTATACACACACACACCTGTTTACACACCCTGAGGGCAGGGCAGGGCCTGGTAACAGTATGGAAACACAGAGGCAGGCAGAGTATAGGTGGTTTCAGGACTTGTGTGTGTGTTTTGTTTCGCTCAGGTAGGCCCTGGCCACTCTTTTCATTCAAGTAGTTTTCACAACAGTAGCAAGTCATAAAACCCAGCAACCACACCTGCGCCAGGCAGCGGTGACTCACTCACGTCTACGGTCATGTCTAATCAGTTATGAAGGCGAGGCGGAAACACCTACAGTTTTCTCTGCATTCCTCTTGTCTCGGGGAACCCTAAGAACCGACAGACTAGAGGCAACTTGTATCAGTGTCTGACTCTGAGATGAGGAATGACACGATGATTCATCTCTAATTTGTCATGTCTCATTTATTTTAATTGCCAAATGCATGTAATGTATAGGAACAACACATTTGCTCTTATCAGAGCACAAAAAACTATAATTCTCATAAAAGTCATAATTACAAAACTTCCTATGAAGCTTTACGAATAAATGCTCAAATAGGAAAAATAGAAATTCTGTGTTTGTTATGAGATCCCATGCTTTGTGTTAATTAATGTATATGGATCTTAACCACAAATTCTAGCACCTTTATTCACTATAAGCAAAAATATAGATTTTTTTCCTATAAAAAAGAGTTTGGAGGTTGTTTTTTTTCCCCAAACCTTAGTTATGGTAGTAGTCCTGCTCTCAGGCTTCATCCAAATATCCATCAATCTGAGGGTAGGGCAGTAGCCAGTAGCCAATTTGTAAAAAAAGATGTCCAAAGAAAGTCCAAACACTTGCTGCTGATTATAAAGCTTACTGATAAGAGCACAGCTGAACTGAAAACATATCAGCATTTTTATTAACCCTTCTCTTATCTCAGCTCATCCTCTGGAGATATGGGAATAAACAATGGTTGTTCTCTGCCTCCATACTACATCAATCCTACTTTGAAATGTTATGCTTTTTTTTTAAGCCCGAAAAAATTAAGATAATTAAAAACCACCATGATTTAAAGCCCCACGGTGACATCTGAAAAGAAAATCTCCAAGAAAAATGCATTCAAGTGCATCCATTTTTTCATTTATTTAGTTTAGTTAGTCTATTTTAACTCTGTTTTTTTCGTCCAATTCCATGTCCTAAACTTCATCGCTGGTTTGGGCTATTAGTGTCTCCACTGCAAATTGTTTTACAAGGTTTTACTGTCCACTTTTAAGGAAACGTTTTTCCAAGACAGATGGCTGTACATGCCACCATTGGGGTTACACTTTTTAAATCACCCATGAGTACAAACTGACACATCTGAAGTAACACATTTTAGTTCAGACAGACTCTCAGGTTCCTCCAAACACTGGTAACCAGAAACCAATCCTCTCGTGTCAACTCCCACTTATTCCCTCCCCTGAATCTTTCCCATCTTCCTCTATCCCCAGGGTCATCTTGTTTGTTTATTGGTAAGGGATGACATTACGAAAAGGAACTGAAGTTGATATTGAAACGATCTCAAAAGCCCAAAACAAAACGCGAGGAAAGTTAAAATAATGGTCTGTCACTGTATGTTTGTTTGTTGAAAAGAAAATCGTTGTCAGATGAAAAAGCCTCTCACACAAGTCAACTCTTCAGAAACTAGAAGGCACTCAGAGACCACAAACCTCCGCCAACGCTGAGCAATCCTTCAATGTCCTGTTATACATAAAGACATCACTCCTGCTGCTTTAGATTTTAATCAAATGGATTTGTTGACCCTGCAAACTTAACCCTAAAATGTAGAAAGAAGCCCCTAAGCTATGGATTTTTGGCTAAAAATGATAATCTGGTCCATCTGTCCTCTAGAAGTTTATAATTAAGGATGATAGGATAGAAATATACTTCTTAATGGATGTAATAAATTAAAAATAAGAGGGTTGGTGCCTCTCATGAAATCATTGTTTGTACATTTGAGATGCACTGATTATGACATTATACGATGCAAACAAAAATAAACAGAGGGTTGTTCGGCAACACATACGGTAATTCTTTTCAAAGACTTTTCTGAAATCCATATAGCTATTTTCATGAATGAACTGAGTCATTCGTTGTGACAAACCAACAGAGAACATTTCCCCTCAGCTCTACGGTGCAGTTTAATGTCTGTTGGCTCATAGTTTTGGTTTCCCAGCTTGCTACTTTACTTTACCCTCACCGCTCTCATCAACCACATTTCCAACAGCAGCTGTTTTTAGTGGAAAATCTGGAATAAAAGCCAAATAAAATAGCAGAATAAAAAGGCAGAAATAGCTAGAGACTAGCTGGAGAACATAGTAGAGCATTTAGCAGCTAAAGAGCCAGGTGAGACCAAAACAGAGCTCAAAGAGAGTAAATGTCAGACTAACATTCATCAGATGACTTGAGACGACTCCAAATGAATGATAATGTTGCTATGATGTTTCCAAAAGGCAGCTAACATTAACATTAACGTCAAATGAGAGGCACAAACTGGGAAGAGCCATAACACAAATATGCATGTCAGCTAAAGCTGCAAAGATTAGACAGAAAGGAAATAGGCAACTAATTTGATAATCAAACATTTTTTACGAATTTTTTTTTTCTTAAATGTCAAGGATTTGAGGATCTGATGCTTTTCTTAGTCGTATATGATAGTAAACTGAATGGATTTTGGTTTTACACTCTTGGTCAGACAAATAAAGACATTTGATGACATCAGCTTGGGCTGGGGGATGTAATAATGCATATTTTCAGACATTTATAGACTTGTAGTTAAGGGGTTAGGGCTGCTGCCCAACCCAAAGTTTTTGCTATTTAATATCACAAGTTTACTATCACAGAAAGAAAACTAGTAAATATTCATATTTGAGAAGTCGGAACCAGCTGATATTTGGTGTACTTTCATCATTTTAGAACTTGATTAGATCTTCTTAGTTAATAGCCTCCTCCATCTCCTCTTCCTCCAGTGACCACAGACCCTCCATCAGGTGTGACCGTCAGTCGTGTTGGACTGTTAGAGGACCAGCTGAGTGTTCGCTGGGAGGCCCCGCCCGCTCTCAAAGACTTCCTGTTTCAGGCCAAATACCAGATCCGCTACAGACTGGAGGACAGCCAAGACTGGAAGGTAAAGGACGAGGACACACAGGACACACAAATCTGCTCTCTTTGTCTCTCGCACACAAGCAGATGCATCGCTGCAGCGCTGCTCCAGCTGTTTCTCATCCTAATGCTGTAATCACCTCTAATCTAGCGTGATTGAGGACTCCTCTGCCAGATGAGTTAATAGTTGGGCCGTTCAAAAACTTTCATCAGTCATAAATCTAGAAGACAGGTTTTGATCAGGAGAAAAAACACAGGCCAGAGCCACCGTGTATATACCTCTGCTCGAACTTTTAATGAATGAAAAATACAGTGTAAAACCTTGCAGCCGTGCAGATGGCGCTTCCCAGAATTCATCTGAGTCCTCTGGGTACAAGCGAAGATTCTCCAGTAATTAAGGGGGAATTACACAGATGTAATATAAGCAAGTCTTTGCTCGCAAAGTGGAAAAAGAAAAGAAGGGGAGTGGAGAGAGGCGGCGGAGGGGTGAGACCGTTGCGAAGGAGGAGAGCGGAGACTTAAATCCAAGTGGCTTTAAGGGTTTGGTGGTGAAAAACAAAACACTGTGTCCCTCTGAAGCGGCCTTATAATCATGAGGTCATGCTGAAGAATGGAGGGATACGTCTCAGCTGTTAATGTCTTCAGTATGGCTGTAAAGATGCTCAGCAATTTGGCTGCTTCGTGTCACATCATTAGCCCTCTGATGCCTGTAATTTCCATGTTCTGTTTTCTGTTGTAGTCGGTCTTAAAAAGTGTTTACAGACTGAATGCCAGAGAGAAAGTGGGGACTATTAGATGACATTATTTCTTTCTCTCCACCTATTAGTCTGTCTTCATTTCTGCCGTCTGTCTCTGTGTTTGTGTGAGTACCTGTGCACGCTCCTGCGCTTGTTTCTCGGCATACTCAGGTCTGCAATAAGTAATAGAGAGCAGATTTTACCCAGCAGGCACAATTACATGAAAATATTTTCGTAAACATGCTGATCAGGAGCCACTAAACAATGTGGTGTGCATGCATGTTTGGGTCTGTACATGGTTTGTGGCCGCGCTTTCTACATCTTGATTTTGCCCTGTGTTTTGGTTTATGCCCATTGGTATTTAATACTGCAGTCAGACCTCCAGCACTCAGCTCTTCTGTGTTTGTGTCTTTTATGTTTTTTCATGTAGGTGATGGATGACGTTGGAAATCAGACATCTTGTAGATTGGCTGGACTCAGACCTGGAACAGTGTATTTTGTTCAGGTATGGCATGTGTACGCCTTCATGTGCTGAAATGTATGCGAGTGTATTTCAGGTTTGGTTCGTGTTCATAATGTTGGGATTTCTGCAGGTCCGCTGTAACCCTGTGGGCATCTACGGCTCTCGCAAAGCTGGGATCTGGAGTGAGTGGAGCCATCCTACTGCTGCCTCCACACCCCACAGTGGTGAGCACACACTCGTACACGCACTCTCACAGGAACATGTGTACTCAGCAGGAATTTTTGGTCCTTGATTGCAGTTTTTGAGAACCTTTCGCTCCATTTTAAGAGCCAATTTGTTCCAATAACATTTGCGTTATATCGTGGTGTACCACATATCCCTCAGTTCTCTCCCGCTGCTGGAAACCGGCAGCCTCGTAGAAGTGTTTTACCCTTATTTAGCCTTCTTCCAGCCTGTTTTGTGTTATATTGGCAGTTTTATTTACGTCAGATGCATCGGTCAAATTAAATTAAGTCAAATCGAGAATCTCTTCCTAACAAAATCTAATTATTGCCAAATCACATTACAAAATAAAACCAGACTTTGATTGTGTAATATTTTAGTTGCAACACAGAAGTCTTAACAAAGAAGTGATAAAAAGACCAACAGTGGATACAGTTTAACCCTTGCTGTTTGCTTCCCTGGATACTGTAAAGCTGTAGCTATGTTTTTTTCCTTTTCCTGATCGCTGAGTAAAATGTTATCGTAAGTGATAGGAATGATGACCTATGAAAATGAAAATAGAGCATGATTGGTAACAGTGCTAGAATTTTCTTTAAAGGGACTTCCCATGAAAGTCAGGACTTTTAGCAAAAGTACCAAGGGGCGGACAGCTAAATATTATGAATGAATACATTTTGTGCTACCTTACATTCCCTCTCTCTCTCTCTCTCTCTCTCTGCCTCCTTCCTTCTCTGTTCATGCAGAGCGCCTCATGTCCGGCTCCTGCGACTCAAAGTCCAGCGGGGACTCGAACTCCACCTTGCGCCGGGAGCTGAAGCAGTTTTTCGGCTGGGTGCGGAAACACGCCTACGGCTGCAGCAGCATGTCCATGAAGCTGTACGACCAGTGGAGAGTGCTGATGCAGAAATCGCACAAAGCTCGCAACCAGGTAGGTAAGCATCACTAATGCAGGGACACGCATATGTATTCACATCTAATCACGCGCATGCAGGCAGCGTGTTTCATAACGGCTGATTTCTAACAGATTTTGTCTTTTTAATTTAGGTTCTCCAAGGGGATAAATCCTAGCACACGCTGCCTTTACAAGCCGAAAACAAGTCAAGAAAAGAACTGAGTGCAAGTGTTTTTGTCTATGTGTGTGTGCGTGTGAGAGAGAGATTGTATTCTTATATGAGAATTATAAGACATTTTGCTCTGGACATTTTGTATGAATACGAGCCGTGGTTGCGAGAAGACATCCAACGAGAAACTGTGGGATATGCTTCTTGTATGCATTTATTTCCAGTCGACGCAAGCACTTTTTTCGTCTGAAAAGGTGCAGCTGGCAGGGACTGGGAAGATGGACCTGCCACGGACATCCTGGTATCATCAGTAGAAAGAGACCCTGTGGACTACTCTGCTTTCCCAAAGGACGTTGTAGCATGAATAACTTGGGCATCAGTAAAGATGTTTGACATGTACCTGATCTAAAGGCGATCAAAACATTTAAAAAAAAAAATACTAGAAGTGTTGCCGGAGCATTTAAAAAAGTATTCTGACCTTGTTTTGAGTTTCTCCTGTGGATCCTAAGCACCATCTAGTGGCTGTTGAGTGTCCATGGATACTCCATATCAAAGTAACAAATTATCATGCAGTATTTCTAAATCATGCTTTGTTATATAAGTGGATAATGTGCCAAAGTGGTTCATGTGTCTCTGAGCAACAGTATGTGACTGATGACATGATGGTGTTTGTTTATTGAGACATTTCACTGCCTTTATTTTTGTACTGAATCGTACCAGCATATTTAAAACTGTATAAAGTTATGTTTTATTTCTTAAGTTATGTTTAGTTAGTAAAGAAGTATCAATGACTGAAGTTGTTATCAATCTCCAATGTTGTTCTATAAAATGTTGTCAGAAAACATGGGGTTTCTCCTGTTATGTATATATTTAATATCTAACTACTACACACTGCTGGTCACATCTCCTGCAGAGATTTTGCTGTGATTGTCTGAACTGAGATATTTCCAAACAGTATTTTATATGGACTCGAAAGTGTCACAATATGGATACAGAATTTAGTTTTCTCTTCATATTAGCGCCTAAACAAGAAGAATGCATCCAATAAACTGGGATGTCTGGTCAGTAATTATTAACTAACTAGTCCATCTATCTAGTGTTAATCTGATATTCTACATTACGCCATGAAAGACAAGTTGCAGTATAGCCAAAAAAAAGTTTCAGCAGTAGTGATCTTAATATTTTCTTTCCATTTATGCTTGTTATTGTTATTGAACTAGACTAGGTAGTCTTCACTAGAGATGACAGGAAACAAGGAGAAAAGGAAGGCATGACACCCATTACAGACTCTAAACAGGGCCGCCATGGCTCATGGTCGTCATCTCAACCTCCAGGTCATGGGGGCAACCCTAAATTTGTTTTATGTTTTCAATCTGCAGCTGGATCCAGATCTGCTTCAAAGTACACATATTGTAAACATGCTCAATTATGTTGAATAGGTCAAAACTCCAATGTGCCTTCATCATGGTCATCAAAATACCTCTAAAGAATTTTTTCCCTTCCACATCTCCCTTGGAAGTAGGCAAAGCTGATCTAAAATACCCAAACTCTGTGAATAGTAGAGCTTAAGGATAAGCTGTGCAAAATATGAAGTGAGTCAGACTGTTAAAATTTTGATCAGCATGTTCTCTTGCACGTGCTGTCAAAATTTGGTTACAGTTGCCAAATGTGTTCATGATCATGATTACTTATGTTAAGCTGAACATTTTAGCAACGACAGAAACATGAAAAAAGGTATCGATTGAAATTTTGCAAAAACTGGTAGGAACTGTTTGTAGATGGAAATGAGTGCGTTGGCTGACCAAGAAAAGTTTCTACAACTCACACTTCAGCATTTAGGAGCAAAAATGTAAAAATGCTGGCCACACTATGGCACTATCTGCAATGTGTGAGTGAGCTCCTGCTAACCAGAAGAGAAAAATCAGGAATGAAAACATAGCGTTGGGGGAGACATTTGACACAAACACTTTCCTCAATGATCCCAGACCCACAACATTGAGTTATCGTCTTTGAATCATCTCACACTGCTTGCTGCGTCATCTCACTGTTTATCAGGGAAACCTAAGACAGTGGCTGTATTTCCTGTCAGTGCCCACCAGCATAGCGGGTTCATCTCCTGCTGGTGACACAGCAGAGTCTTATTACTGAGCCTGTGACCGCTCAGAGTCACCGGTGCTTAATATTTAACCAGTGTGGGCCTTAACTTGGTCGTGGCTCTGCTTTAAAGGCTTTAGTTACCTCAGGGATGGAATTAGATGAATGGGAGGGCAAGAGGGGGGGTTTCTACCTGAGTTTCTCACACTGGAAAGCAAACATCTTTATATTTGCCAAAAGTGAATTCTCCTCAGGGCCTCTCTGAAATATGCAGTCGAAGCAGCCTACTATTGGGATGTTCCAGACTTCTCTCAATGTTTTTAGGCCGCTAACCTTTAAGTAGTTACTGAGTTGTTTGTTTTCTTTCCTGGAGGAAGCTATCTGGCTTGGCATACTGTTACATCACCTGACTAAACTTCCCAGCTACATTGGCAAGCAACGAAACATTTACAGATCTTGCTACTATATTTTCCAAAAACCTGGTCAAACTTTAATGCCTAGCCGTCCACGATGAGCTTGTCAAATATCCACTTGCAACAGAAGATCAATCTAAGTCTTTTCATTTTTAATAGCATGTGCACTGAGATGCTATTAGTTACAGCAGTAGTTGAGAGGTTCACCGCACATACTGCAGTTCAGTTGTAGTAACTTAATGCCTCGGAATAGGGTGACAAATGAACTACATTACATGCCACTGACATGATTATTGTTGCAGTACTTTACTTAAACAAGGCACTTTCTCTCTGAATACTTATGTTCAGTGCACGATTAGCTGTACAGAAGCAGCCTCAGAGCTGATTTTGCCCAAACAATCACCTCTTTTTAGTCTTGACAAGGTCAACTTCTTGGCCCTGTTTCTGAAAACCTTTTTGTCCTGAGGGGACCTTGGGGAAAAGGAGGTGGAGAGCAGGTTGAGGTGTACCCAGGACCTCGGTCAAGATAGGGTTTCCTCACCTCATAGGCATGCATAATTCAGCCCAGGAGGCCGCAGATTACCTGGAGAGAGTCGCATACAAAAAAAGTGTCTAAAGGCACAGAGGATCCAAAGAGGGAGAGAAGAGGACAGAGGGAGAAGGAAGAAGAGAGAGGCTGGGAGAGTATGCAGGAGGTGGTGAAGAAACGGCCGATAATCTCCGCTCGAGAAAGAGGTCAGTTTGAGAAATGTGTTTGTGTGTGCATGTGTGTGTGTGTGTGTGTGTGTGTGTGTGTGCATCCACATGGACTGTATTATAGCTGAACTGCTTTTGCTATGAAATCTCTCACAGCATTTTGCAGCCATTGCTTCACTCTCGTCTGAGATTTCTACTTTGTTTAGAGTCCATTCCCAAACAAGCAGAGGAAGAACGTTAAAATGCATAACCATAGAAAATAAGTCAAAGAGCCCCATATGGAACTCATCAGAGACAATACAGCCTGAGCCAAAGAGCGGTGGGAGTGCTATACTGCTGCTCAGAGCTGAATCTGTTGCATCATTTTCATCACTGTCCTCCTCCTCCTCCTCGTCCTCCTCCGCCTCCTCCTGCTCTTCCTCCTGTCATTGTCAGGCCCGGGCCCTGGGCGCTACGCTCTGCCCCCTACAGTTGGATACATCAACCATGACTACACCAAGCCCAGCAGCCCTGCCTACTCCTTCCACAGCCGCATGAGCAGTGCCAGTGAGTTGTTGTGTATCAGTGTGTAAATCAGTGTGTTCTGCAGTTCACCCACGTTAACTCATATGGAGCCTTAATCTTTTGCTAACTTTTTAATGCAAAATATCTCCGTTATATGACGTCTAAAGGTGCCTTTGGATGATTGTTCGTGCTTTGTGCTTTCTTTAGTGGTCTGTGTGGACTCCAGCCCAGGACCGAGGTACCACATTGATGCCAAGCTCACCCGGTTTGGTCGGATGGAAACCCCTTCCTACTCCATTTTGGGCAGAGGAAGGCGCACGGGGAATAAAGGTGATGGAAAAGTGATGGTTATTGCTAGTTTACCTTCACCAGGTATATGTGCAAGCTTTGTGTGCACACAGATGCTGGGTAAATTATCCAGTCAGTGGACCACAGAGAGTAGTTCAACTGATGAATAAAACACCATGAGCAAGCACATACATTCAGATAATTAGGCAAAGAAGGGATTTTCATAAGGAGAGATACATTATACATTACTGTACATTAACATAATTTTTTTCTTTTACTAGTTTTCTGAAGTGTTATGTTTGGATATGCAAATGAGGTATTACCTAATTGAATACGCACTCATTTGCATTTCAAAATTGTTTCATTTTGTTGGCAGATTAGAGCCAAAGGTGTTTTTAAAGTACAGTTTTTATAGTTAGTTTTTTAGAGTAAATTCTAAATATCTTTTTTTTTCTAAATCACTCTATAAATCATAAGCTACTGTCAACAGCCATAAAGAATCAATTTCTCAATGTTATTAGGATTAAAATATCATATTAATCAGGCAATGAATGATATAACGTATATATAATGTGAACAAACCTCTCTGTAAAAACCTTCAGTATATAAATAGGAATAAAACTGGACGGTTCGGTGTATGTAAGTGTACTGAAGTGGAGATTTCTAGATCTAGATGTGAGAAAAAAACTCATTTTAAGAAAACATTCTTTATAGATATCAATCTAGGAGAAATATATAGACTACGTGTAGTAAAATAACATGTTCTTTCCACTAGTCTGCCCAAAATAGCCCAAACTCTGTTTTTGCTTGTAGTTTCTCGCCAATAAATCAAAAGATCAGCAGACTTCTTACACTCCTCAAACATATTCAGGCATGCAGAGATTTTGTGATTTTGATAAAGTTGATAACGAAAAGAAAACATTACTAATCAAATGTTCACAGGTGAGCTGTACCAGACTCCAGGGCCAGGGGCCTACAGCCCGGAGAAGGCTCCACCTCTCAATGCTCACCAAAGACCTCCATCCTACACCATCGGCGCCCGCACCCGATTCCGCTCTGTGGATGCTGTACCAGCACCCAACAGGTGAAGGCAGCAGGAAATAATACTTTATTTTGAGTCAGTCTCACATAAAAGATCCTTGCTACATGTTTTTGAAGATCATCTTCAGTGGGAATGAATGGGCTTTGTTTGGGATTTTTGGAAGTATTGAGAAAAATGGTTATTCAAATCAGACATGGTGTTGCTGTAGTCTGAATACACATGTTGGTTTCTTCTGTCCAGTTACAGTCTTCCTACTCTGTTGGGCAGCCAGGCTCCTAATAAACCCTCTAGTGCCAGCTACAGCTTCTCAAGCCGGAGGAAGGTCGGAGCTCCTGCTGAAGATTTCGCCATGAGCCCCGGACCGGCGAAGTATAACAGCATCAACCCGGACGTTTACCGCCAGCGCCAGCCCTCCTTCTCCATGCAGAGCCGGACGAAGAGGCCTGTTCACTCCTCTGCTATCCCCGGCCCCGGCACGTACAGCCCAGAGAAGTTTCACATGCACCTCCCCAAACCGCCGTCCTGCACTCTGGGTGTCAGACACTCTGAGTTTGTCACCCCACTCGTAGTGGATGTAATTGACTGACTCATTCAATACAGATGCCTTGTTTTTATTACATTTTTCAGATAAATGTGGAGCTGCCACAGAATGATAAACAGAGAGTAACATGTTTCATAAAAGGGCTCAGAACAGGTCATAAACACTTAACACCTTGACTAATGATCACTGTATTTTAGCATAGTTACAATATCATCCAAAGACAAATGACTCAACCAACACAAACAGTGTTTTACAACAAATACTATGACATTTTCACAGGAAATTGTGATTGTACACTGTACAGATAACATCCATTTATTCCTTTATAAATAAAATAAATTATTAATAATTATTGCTTGCATTGCTCGTGCAGTTAAAAACAACCTGTTTGTCTGCTCTTCAGTTTTACATCACTGGTAGCTTTAAAAGGAGAGCAGTAAGTAAATAAAACAGGTAGTGAGCAGCAGTGTCTACAGTTGTGCTCTCGGTATGGTGATTTTGACAGGTGAGCTCCAGTCGCTGCACTCGCCCAGTCCCAGCAGCTCCTTCGCACACACCTGGAACAGGTAGGGCCTTCCTGGGGTCAGCCCCTTCAGCTCAACCTTGGTGCTCTCAAATGGACCCAGCTGGAGGATGAAAGTGTTTGATATGTTGTTTTTAAAGATATATTCATATTAATTTGATATCTGAAGTTTCAAAATACAGCACAATGACTCTATCTGAATGGGTTGATTTAAAGGAATAGTTTGACATTTTCAGAGATACAGTTATTTGATTTGTTGTTAAGACTTAGATGAGACGATTGGTACTACTTGGTCCTTGTGATGTGAAACTGCAGCCAAGACTTGGTTGGCTATCTTAGCTTTAAGGCTGTAAACAGGGGGAAGTAGCTAATCTGGCTCTTTTTGAAGGTGAATTATAAATCTGCCCACCAGCACCTCTAAAGCTCACAAATTAATGCCAAAGTGAATAAGTGTAAATCCTAAAATGTCAAAGTATTCCTTTAACATTTGAACATATGAGACAAACTTCTTTCCGATCAACATTTGTCATTTTTAAAATAATCTGCAATGAAATTTTTTTTACAAACCTAGACACATTAACATTTATTATTAAGCTACTGTGTCAAATATTCTTGTTTCAAATTAAGATAAAATTAGACAGATAAATACTACTACTGCTACTAACAACTACAACATGATGTCAATGATGATAATAATTTGTCTGAAAAGAAAAAGGTTTCCGAGATGAAGGGACTTTCTGTGGTTTCTGAGGAGGTCTCCTGAAAAGCTCGCGTAATTTTCAGCATTTTCACATGTGGTATCTGTGCATGTGTAAAATGTAGAGTTTGTTTTAAATCACATCGCGGCTGCTGTTGCACTATCACTCATAAAGATTATTCTTACATTGACAGACTTCGGGATGCCCCTGTTTTCCCACTGGTACAGTATCTGGTATTTTAGGGGTAAGATGTCCAAGTTAGTCCAAGTGGGGGGAGGAGACCACTCCGCCAACAGGTTTCTGACATTAAGAGGGGAAACCCGGACATCTACAGGAGGATCTGGTTTCACTACAGAGAGAAAGAACCGCAAAGAAACGAAAATGAAAGACAAACAAATCTTAGTCTTTACATCATCCATTACATTGTCATATCAAGTTCAAGTGTCTGTCAATACCTGAATTTCAATCTCTCCAAACATTTATTACTGTGTCTACATTTTTAGATTTGGACTATTTATATTTCCAGCTCTCACCTATATCCTCCAACATGAAACTTGATAGATAGGAGCTGCTGCCTCCAGCGTAAACTGCTGTCACGTTGATAATGTAGTCAGTGAGAAGCTTCAGGTTGGGAAGGTGGCAGTGCCACAGCTAGAAAAAAAAAAGAAAAGAAAAGATACAGGATTATATGTGATGCTTGATGATATAAATATGCTTTTTATGCATATTTTGTATAGATTATTTTGTTTGTATGTTTTTTTTAAATAGATTATTACTGCAGTGTATTTAATGTCTCAAAAAAAACGTCAATAAATGAAGACACATCCCTAACTTTTGCACACAAACAGCTTTTTTTTTTGGACAAATATAAAACTGTAGCGTCTATCTGCTGCAAAGGGAGGTTGGTACCCGTTCAGACGAGGATGGCGATGCTGAAACCAGAGCAGTGGACAAAGAGCCAGGTTGGATGAGATGGCACTGCTCGGTGATGGACTGTCTGTGTCTCTCACTGACAAACACATTTACACACACATATAAATGAGCCACTTAATGACGCTTTACAACTGGAGGCTGTTGTACAAAAAGGTGTCAGAGGTTTTGGGGTCAGCACACAGGAGGGAGGGGGGGGCTGTTGTTTGGTACCTGCAGGTGGCAACGTAGTGTGTTGGTGAGGAGTGAGAGGGTTCAAGCCAGGAGCAAAGAGTCTTGTTTGGGTAGCTTGGACACCAACAATGCACTGTGGGAGGGGAGGGAGGATCTGAGGGGGTAAATTACACTTGATCACATACTGTCCAACGTGAGCAGAGCATAAAATAGAGCAAATATCAGTTTTTTGCTTTTATGTGTTTGCTTGCTTGCCACAAGTAAAAAGTATTAGATAAAATCAATAAAATATAAATTACCTCAAAAAAGGAAAAAATAACAAAATAAAGAATCAAAAATAATGGCATAATGCAGATAAAAGGACTCTACAACCTGTCAGGCTGGAAGAAAACATCTAAAGGGGTGTGATTTTAAGTCTGTAATAGTATCATCACTGACAGATTATCATCATTTTTGAAAATCTATTACTTTTCAATAAAATCATTATTATTGACTAATAGAGCAGAACATCAGAAGCCTTAAAAACAGCAGCAAAGCATTTGAGACATTGTAGAAAAAAGTAGTAGAAAAGAGTTTCCTGATTTGGATTCTTGTTGAAAGCGCACACACACACACACACACACACACACACACACACAGAGAGATACTCACTCTGTGATGTTGCAGCTGCCCTCAGGAGGTCCAGCGCTTGGCCTCCAACAACACACATAAGAAGGACCACAGTGACACACACACCGCCAGTCATCGCAGCCATCGAGTCTTCAGCCAGGAGAAATGATTACCTGAGTGTAGTTTGTATTTATAAATATTAAAATAAACTATCACAAGATGTTGACCACCACCGCTCTGTTTCCTGCGCTAGTCGTCTGCTCTATCCTGCATATCAAAGTTCACAGATAACAAGCTGAGTTACAGCCCACTGCTCACTCTTTTCTGTGTGTTTGAGCAGCAGCCGATCAGCACTTTAAAAGCCGACGTTGTCATTCTGAAAGAGGAACAGCTGTGTGGTGTATCACTGGAAAACCTCCTTCAGAAAGAACCGTTTTACATGGTGTCTCTGGTGATGCGTCATGTTTCCTTATGTCATACACAAGAAGTCAGAGTCAGACGTGCTTTAATATTGTGTTTAAATTGTTAACAAATAAAATAATTATATACAAAATTCACATGGCACATGGATTTGGTTCACAAGAATAAAAAGAACTTCATCAGTGTAAACAGTGGGTAGAAAGTGATGAACAGGCAGGAGAGTACATGGCTGAAAGCACCTGTGTGAGCTCTCAGGGACTCTCCTCTGCTGATCGTTTGCTCTAGACAGCCCTCTAGTGTGCAAACACCCGAGAAAGCAGCTACAGGATTGAATACATTCTTTAAAAAACACAAGTTGGATCCTTCCTTTGTGTCCACTGTCATGCGACCTGCACATTCACAGTCCGAGCTATCACACGTTTTCACGGTTGTCTCTGTGAAGCCACGATAGCTTCTTGGCGTTCCATGCAGACAGCGAGCTGCTGTGGAGGTTCCAGCCCACGGTGGGAGCTCCATCTCCGGGCGTGCTAATACTGTGAAGCCCCCCTCTGCTGGAGGTCGTCAGGGAGGTGAAGGCCTTACTGATCCAGCTGTTCTTTGCTTCCTGGAGATTGTTGGCCAGGATTCCTCTCTGGTGCTCCAGGTCCTGCATGAGGATAACACAAAGGAAGAAATGTGAGAAATGCAGCAGGGAAATGTCAAACTTTATAACAAGTTCATTTCAGTCCATATTTGTCCAACCATACTGTTAATATTACTGTATTTCTCTGAAAACTAAAAAAAGAAGAATTGGGTAACTTCGCGGTCAAGTAGGCTATTATAAACTATTAGTATACTTAATTTAAGTGTTCTTGAATACTACTACTGTACCACTGTGGCAAGGTCTTTCAAATTATAATCAATCCAGTTAGTGTACCTAATAAAACCTCTGCAGTTGTGTTTATATTCAGACTGACTAAGGCATACTTTACAACATGACTAATCAATGGTGTAGCATGGGAAGCATAATTAATGTATATATGATTCAAGTACTTTGAAATACTACTTCTGGAATAATGCATTTCAAAGCAGTGCAATTCATTTTAAATATGTTTTTCAAGCACTTAAATGCAGCAATTATGTGCTTTTAGCCAATCAGTCCTTGAATGCAGTTCTTTCACCACCACTGAGTGTCTGGACTAAGGGGAATCCTGTCCTATTTCTATTTTTTTCTATTCCTGTCTTCATATGGACCATCATTTAATAAAGATGCTTCACATCAGTGGGGTCTCATAGGTCTAACTGTATAGTACCCTTATACAGCTGAAGTTGATCTATCCTCACTAAATTTAAGTTGGGCAGATGGTTGAAATAATTAGGTTCTTCAGTTAGTGGCTGGAAAATGAAATGAGTATATGCAGGAAAGTACCCACAAGTACTTGTCACTCTGTGTATGTTTGAAGTTACATTTAAATTCTGGTAAGTGACATCGCTTGATCAGCTGACTTGACCTGGATTTTACATGATTCCCAAGTCTTGTTTGTGTATTGTGTGTCAGAATCCTGTCATGTGATTCGTTGTGTGATGGTTTGATGGTCTCACCTGGATTTTGCATTTGGCCTCCACCATCTGGAGTTTGGTCTGGACCAACTCCTGTTCCAGCTCCCTGATCTGGGCCTTGAGGGACTCCTTCTCCTGGTCGTCTCTCCTCTGCTCTGCTTTTCTGGGGCCATCACGGTCATCATCCCGTCCCGGTTCAGGGATCCCGTGGCCTTCTAACGCAGCAGCTGTTTGAGACCTCAGAGCTGTGGCGGATGGTTCACCTGATTCTACGATGTGTCGACAGCGTGCGCAAGACCTCACTGCACTCTGCGAAGGTGGAGAATGAGCGTAACAGGCAGAATGTGAGAAGGAATTAAGACTTTGCTGGTCCAAATACAACATCCAGCCATTAAAAACCACTGACACCTGCTGTTTTAAATGAACTGTAATGAGAAACATTAAGCTACTGAGGCACTAACAATTTTTGAAATGGGTGAACAGACTTTTAGAAAGGTTTACAAAATGATCTCCTGCAGCATGGTGCTCGAGTCAAAGCATGACAGAGGTAATAGGAGAGATAAAAGTAGGAAGGATGACAGCAGAGCAGTTCCACAGGAGAAGCGCTTTTCTCACCTCAAGGGAATCTAACTCCTCTCTGTGGGCGTCCTGCTGCCTCTCCAGACGGTTCGTCAGCTGAGAGCAGATCTGAGCAGAAAAGAGAACATCAACATCATTAAGCATCACAGCATTATGTTTTAATATCTTCTGTATGAAGCCTACAGTATTTCTTAAATCCAAACTATCTAACTTTGATGTTTCAGAGTCAATCATTGATCCTCTGTACCTGTTTGTAGTCTGCAATGATACCCGACGACCTTGTGACCTCCTGCTCAGCCTTCTCCAGCTCTCTCCGAAACACTTCCTTCAACTATAAGAGAAGGATTAGGGTTAGGGTTAGCAATTGCACTGCACTTAAAATGACTGTGAGGTCACACATATTAAGGATCCTACCATTGCAGCTTCCTCCTCCTTCCCCCTTTTCTCCTCCTCTGTGGCCTGCTGTCGACGCCTGGTCTGTAGAAGGTCTTTGGTGAGTTCGTCCACTCTGTCTTCTGCCTGCAAATTATCATATTATTTGATATGAATGAATGAATGAATGTACGTGTTTGCATTTGTGACCAAGTTAGAAAACTTGATGAAGCAGCGTTTAGATGTTAGATTTGTAATTCTTTCATGAAACGGCTCGACCAAATCCTGAAGCATTCTGGTGTAGAGATGATCAATCTTAATCATATTTTTAAGGAATTCAAGGAAAGACCCGTTGACACTCTGTGCTCATGCATAACTGCAGGCTGAGTTGCTATTGTAATGCTGGAAATGTAAAAGTTTTATTAAGGTTTCTCCTGCGAGGGTACTCCAGATGTTAAGACTGTCTGAGTAATGACCTTTGGCAGGTGAGTTTGCATTTTTTTAATTCATGCCCTTTCACCCTTTTTGTGAGGGGCAGCCAGCCAGCAGCTCTACCTTGTCCAGAGCGTTCCTCAGGGCGACTTTGCTGGTGATGAGCCTGTGGGCGAGGTTGTCGTTCTCCTGCTCCAGGCGGAGGCTGGCCTGCTGGAGCCGTTGGTTCTCCCTCTGCAAGACACAGAGAAATCTATCAGAGCCTGTGGCACACAGCAGAGCGCCGAATTGGGGAATCAGGTTATTTTAAAGAGGGAGAGAGAAAAAGAAAATGTAGCTTTCAGAAATATAATATATCAAGTTGGGATAAAGTTGAGGTTGAGCTTCAAAGAAGAAAGTGAAAGTGATTTCTGACCAGGTATTTGTCCAAAGGCTCTTCCTCATCCTCCATTATCTGTAGCCGGCTTTCCTTCAGTTTAGCTTTCTTCGTTGGAACCTGAGGAGGGGAGAGAGAGCCAAGGCTAATAAAATACAGTAATGTCATATTTGACTGAGCTGAAGAAAGCTATCTCCTCCAAACAGATCTGGTGCCGGATGCTGCATGAGCGCGACCAATCAAGACCATGCCCCGAGAAGAGATCAAGACAAAATAAGAACAAGATAAGACAGAGCTCCGCGCATGGGGGAATGATCATTTCACGATAATACGAGGGAATAATAATGGAGGGGAGGATTCTCTTAAAGGCTCAAATGACAATTTCCCTATCTCAGATATCTAAAATGAGCAATCACAATTCATTTCTCTCCATCTCAAATTACGTATCTGTCATGCAGAGGAATGCTTTAGTGGTAGAGAGTGCAGTCTGTTATATTACTTATTGCCGCTAGTCAGTATATGAAATATTGTACACATTTAGGTTTTTAGAGTGTTATCTTTCTTTTTATTCTCTCTCATGTTCCCTCAAGTTTTCCATAAAGCTAAAGTGAAAATTAACCATTATTTATTTAGATTTTTAGAAAAAGTGGTAACCTTATAGTAACCCTACCAGTACTAAAATCACATAATGGTTTTGGATCTGATTTATAGTTAGTTGATCTTTGTGGCTTAGTTGCTGTTATTAGTTGTGGTGCTCTAAAAGTGCCTGGATAGTAAGTGGAATCTTATTTATACATGCAACAGCGAGTCTTACTGTGAATTTAGGTTCCGTTTCAGCCACCAGACAGGCCAGGACCTCCTCTTCGCTCATCCGGTCCATAACGTGGGCATCATATGCCATCATGACGGACACCTCCTCCATCATCTTGCTCTGATATGCAGCCCTGTGAGCTGCTAACACTCACACAAGCACTCACAGCCGATGTAGGTGAAGCTTCCAATTTCAAATCAGAGAAATTGAGAATATCCACCAGCAGTGTTGGACACACTATGAGTATGACTTGAGCGAAGATAAGAGCGATGATAGAGATGTAAAGTGAGCTCAGCAAGATGTAGTCGTCTTGTTTTTACTTGCTGCGTGAAGTCAGTCCGGCATGTGAGTATGAACAGGAAATATCAGGACAAAGTCCAGGCCGTCCCGACACAAAGGAACTCTGTTTATAGTCCAAAGGTGAATAACAGAGAGATACTCCGGCAGGTAAAGTGCAGCTACATCTCAACACACCGACACCTAGTAAGTAGCAGTCAGAGCCACTTGCACACAGTGTCAGGTGAAGGAGTGTGTGTGTTATGGGTGTATGGGCAGTAACAGGTTCAACAGGGTTTACATGAGAGTGTGTGTGAAAGAACGACAGCCTTGGACACACCCACTCAAGTGCTCACCTTTCATATCACCTCACCTGTTTTTGCTCTCTCACACTTCCCACCCCACACACAGGCACACACACACACACACACACACCTATTTATGATCCCCACCTCTCAAATAAATCAAGTCACGTGCTTGATTCAGGCTTATTTCATCCATTTTCCTCCATTCTTTTGCTCACTCCCTACCCTACCTGACACAGATGCTGTGTGAAGCCACCTGACTGCTAACTAAACACCACTGATGTAGCAGGAAGGAGTAAATGACATGGTATTTGTGATATTTCTCCCCCAGGGAGTTGGTGTGTCCTTCTATTGCCGTTATGGGCTGAGCTGTCTGACAGGACTGCAAACGGGTCCAGCAGGTAAAGCGGTAGAATACCAAAGCATGAATGTAACTTAACACAGAGGATTCAGCACCTTGCCTGTAAATGACACCCAGTGTTTCCCTTTATTCTCACCTCATTTGTGCAACTTCTCTTAATTTCTCCATTTGTCCTGAAATCACTCGTTTAATTTGCTTGTCTGTCTGACAACAGATTGGTTTCATTTCTTTCCAAGTTTCACTTCACTTTCTTCAGTGTAGCTATGTCTCACTTCTGTCTGATTTTGCTTAAGTTCTTATTTGTGTACCTCTGTAGTTTCTCAACACATGCTGCTGTCATTTCTTTTTTTTTTTTTTTTTTTTACCAGAAACTGTGATTACAACACCCTGTGCATCTCTTGCCTGAGTCATGTAAGTCAAGACAGACAAAAAAGTCCAGGCAGATATAAACATTTATTCCTCTTCAAAAAAAAAGGAACATTTTGTGAAACTTGGTGGAGTTTTCTCGCTGTATCAGGGTATACCAAAACTTATTCTAGTTTCATACAGAAAAATCTGAAAAATACAATTTTCAACAGTCAGAACAAGAAAAAGGAACTTAGAAATATTTCTGATACAGCAGTGGTGCTCTGAGTGGTGCAACAAACTGGTCGTCACAGAACCACACGAAAACGAAACCTCTTTCACAAAAATATGTGGACCACATTTGTTGAGTGAGTATAATTAATATGTGGCAGCACAAATTAATGCTGAGTGGACAATGGATAGTTTAGCACACACTTCTGAACAACAAGGGGATGTGAGGTGAGGAAAGTTAGGAGATGTGATAACAAATCTCACAGCTCAGTGGAGGCAATGTGGTGTGAGAATATACTGAACAAATATCTTCTATTTCTTTTAAGTAATAACCTTGAATCTGTTATATTAAATATAACTGTATTGATACCATTTTTCCACATTTTTGGTAAATTTAAGGACAATTTTAACGTGAATTTCCTGTAACAAATGTACATTTCCAATCTCTTCTTCTGTTGTATTATAATCAAAATCAAGATGGAAGGATCATTGAAGAGAATGGAAGACTTGCATTTGGTACAAACTCAGTAAAACACACTTAAACCCTGACAGCCCTCACAAAAACTACAATACTAAAAATATATAGCCTCAGGCATATACTGTGGAATAACACTGCATCTTGTTACTGTACTGTATAGCAGGTATAATGGCTTATAAGATACAAAACTTAAGCATAAAGATCAACAGAGTATGGTAAATGATCCTATATATTTAACTTCTGCCTACAACATCTCTGAAGTCTGATGCTTTCTTTCTTTTTCATCCATCTCAATCTGTAAACATGAAAAAGTTAAATATGGCCACTTAAATGGAAGACACTGCAGAACCAACCTCCTTTTAGTAGTTCAGTTTCATTATGATTAACCAGACGTGAAAATGCAAGCAAACAAAATTCAGACTTTTCTGTTCGATTTTTTTTTCTGAGACTAAAACTAGACTCCCTCATATTATTGTTGCACAGGAAATGCTCTCGTCCTCACGTGTTTCCTCTAGACCAAAAAAAAAAAAGTTCCATTAATAGTTTCTATAGTTGGCAAACGACAACACCAAATAGAAAAACTGTTAGCCCTCATGTACAGTAAGCTGGGGGGGGGTTTCTCAGGCTAGCATTTGAAACTTCCACTTAACATCAGCACAGGGGAGGAGGGGAAACTAACAGAAACAGAAAATAACAGAAACTAGGGGGGAGGAGCTGGTGGTCCTTTTCAGACTCTGTATTGTGTAACCAGATAT
>NW_027255116.1:0-41723 GCF_042242105.1 Pempheris klunzingeri
GATACAAGTTTCCCAATTTTGTTCAGAATGTTTGAACAAATTACAGAAGACAAAAATATAGGTTATCTCGATGAATTTGGGGTTTTAGTTGTGACAGAACCAAAATGAGGTCACGCAGACGTAGGGGGAGTTTTTTAACTAATACATTTCTGTTTTTGAAAGGTAAAATATTTCTATTTTTATTTTCCTTAGAAAATGTCACGTTTCTCATAAAATTCATAATTAAGCAGTCTGTGGAGGAAGATTGCAATAAAACTTAATGGCGCATGCAAAACAATTATTATTAGTAACCACATCTTTATACTGTATAACGCCGTTATAAACCATTATAAGAAACTTAATTATGTTATCGTGATCCTCTACTTCACTAAGTTATTTTGGTCGCCATATTCGCAGGCTTAGAATCGTATTATAAATATTTTATTATATTTGAAATATTCATTCTCTGTAGAGAAGCCAAAAATGAAAACGAATAAAACAGCTGATTTCAACAATATTCAACTTAATCATTAGCATCCACTGACAACTTCAATCGCATTATGTTGAAATAAATTTAATAAGATAAAATAATTTAGAAACCATAAATAAGTCTACTTTTTAGACTACTAATAATATATTATTTATTTTGAAAAATAAATTTGATAAGATCATTATTTGTATTCAATATCTATATAATCATCGATTGAGGAAAATCTAACTTTGATTGAGATTACTTACAGTTAAGTATTACCAACACTAAGAGTGAATATATATGTTGTAATGATTCTTGTGATGAGTATGATAATTATTGTTTCATTTAATGTAATATTACGTAGTGGAATAAATGGTGATATTTTCTAAGGACATTCTTTGTAGGATGAAAGATAGTCATTACTAAAAAATAATAAGTATTGATCCGTACGCTAAATAAAACATTTAGGGCTAAGCTCAACAACTAACCTGCATCTAATAAATCACAGGACCTATTATTCAGAAACTACTATTGTTGACACTTTTGTTTTACTGTTTAATAAAAAGAGTCTGGGTTAATACTAGCTTTCCAATTGAGATGTATCAGAGTCGATTCTGTTGAGTGCATTATTTCTCGAATTATATAATCGGTCTTCCTACTCTAAGTAACATTTATTTTGATGACTTATTCATTGAATTTAATAATTATTTATCTGACAATCTTTTCAAATCGACCTATTAGTCTCATAAATTTTATACTTTTATTCTAAAGTAGTTTTCTTGGCAAACCACGTAAGTTACTATGTCTACGGCTTTTCACGATTTTTCACGATTTACGACTGAAGGAAGTAAATTTGAAAACGTCCTACTTTTTAAGCCAACATGATTGGAGCTTCCATGTCAGCATCAATATTACGTCAACAAGGGGTCTAAGAACTTGGTATGAGGAATTATTATGATTCACCACCACCACACATCTACAGGGGTCAATAACGGGTTCCCATTAATGTGGCAGTGCAATAGCTCAAATTGAAGACCTGGCAAATATTTCAATTCATCTCCTCTCTCCCTTTAAAAACTTTATCAATTATTTTTTATTTCATTCCAACTTTTTGCTATTGTACTACTTAATTAAATTTTTTGCCGTTGTTGCTTAAAAAATACGGATACAATATAACTTCGACAGTATCGATACTAAAAAATACTTTATTAGAAAAAGAACTAAAGTATCAAATTTTGATGAAAGATATACCACGTAAAAGATTTAGTTAATACCTGTTCATAATTTACAAACTAATATTAATTAAAAAGCATTCAATTGATAATAAATTAATCAATTTATTTACATTTAGGTAAAACATAAGCTTACAGCATAGTTTATAGATACAATGATTTTGCAAAATGACCATAGAGCTTACTTGAATCCATTTCGTTTCCACGCGTCTTTTCTTTTGCTTATTACTCTGAAACGACATCAAAAATTGTTAAATAATGAATTATCATGTTTTAAAAATCTTATACCTATCGGTAATAGTATACTATGTGGCTATAAAAATTCTCCTATTAAAAGCATTTGTTTTTCTCCAACTTCCTTACAATAATTATTTATACAATAATTTAATATGAAATGTTATAAAATTATCATAAATTATGCATATTTAATTTGCGTTGATAATCTACATCGGTAATGATCGACAACTTTATAATCCCCTCGTTTTAACCTCAATATGCCATATTTATTTATTACTGATTGTTTTATGAATAATTTAATATAACTTTTGTAAATTAAATTAATACGTATTTTTATTTGAATTTAATTTCGTGCCGAAAAAGTTTTTTGTTATAGTCCATGTTAATAATATTAAACATATTGTAAATTATGTTAATTTTTATCCGATTCATAATTACTATTTCATTTAATAATGTATTATAAATGTTTTAGTTTTGATATTTTTTTTGTTCAACACAAACTTATTTTTCATATAAAAAAATGAAACAAATATTTGAATGGGGTATTATCTTATTTTTTCGTATTTTCTAAACCTTGAAACACTTATTATAAATAATTTGATTTTAAAAATCTTATATAATGTTCATACTTATTATAAAAGATAAAAGAATGTTTCAAAAATTTTACTTAAAATAGGTTCTTTTCCCTTAAGAATCTCTGTTTACAACTTAGTAATACATGTAATTGTGGAGTCATTTAAAATTATGCAGTATTTTTTAATCTTTCTATAATTAATAGTTTTGCACATTAATAGTTTTTTTTATTTAAATTATACAAAAATGAATGTTAAAGACGTTTATTAGCTTGGTGGTTATTAAAATGATTATATGGCTATGTGCCTAGCATTAACTTTCAAAATACTTCTGCTTTACTAATACTGAAAAAATATACAATTCCATCGTAATATTAGTTATTTTTTTAATTATGTTATTTAACAATTCAAATTTCGAAAAAAAATTTACACTATACCCTCAATAAGAACTTTCTTCATCATATTAATGCTTTAAAATGCTGCTGAATCTCTTAACTTCGATGTGTTATATTTCCTGTATATAGAAAGTGTAATACGCTACAACAATAATTGAAATAATATATTTCTCTAATAATTAATTCTGATTAGTAATTATATTTTTAAAACTGTCATTTACTTTGGATAAATGATCCCACAATGTTCAATAAAAGCGGGGAAACAACTTTTAAAATCACTTTAGATAAACTATAGCTATTTCAAATAAATGATTCTAAAATAAGATGAATTTTTCATCTAATAATGATCAAAACCATGTTTCATAGTTTAATTAAGATAGAATGCCATATTCCCCTTCTCACTCTGAGAATTCTTTTTAAGGTGATCAAGTCAAAAATAATCGTCTAGAGTATACTCTATTTTGCACTTATGCCGCTTAGTGATTCAAAACACGATGACAGTGTCTTAATTCTGATAACATTGTGAAGCCCACTCAATCATCGCTAAATATTATCGAGCCAGGAATTACTTCATTTAAAATTATCGGGATTAGTGTCTCTCTGTTCTTTTTTCTGCACGAAAATAGCTAAATTCAATAATTTTTCAAGTAGCAGTCATTGTTGATTCTACCTAGATAAATTTCTTTTTTTGTCTGACCCATCTACACCCTAATACGAAAAATAGGCAACACTTGGCATGGGGAATTTTTCAAAGCTGAATTAAAGAAACAGTGAGATAAATACATGACAAAACTACTAATATTTCTACAAATATGTTTTTGCAACAATTTCAAGGTACATAATATTAGTTTTTATAATCTTATAATCCCAAGAATTTTTTTTCAGCGCAACTAACTTTTTATTATACCAAATATTGTTAATTTTACAAGGATTAGCCATATAATAATTAATTTACTTTTCTATGTTGCTTTGTACGACTTTTAATTATTCAAGAAATGTTATCAGTTCTGTATGGTATTGGTCAAATCATTCAGTGAAGTGCCTGTTGAATACTTCTGCATTTTTAGAAGTTAATGGCATTCCTTTGATGACTTTTTCGTGTGTATTCCAACATTCAATTTAATATTCTACAGAGAACATAAAATTCTTTTAAAAATATTGGAAAAAATTATCTAGATCGATCTTTAAAAATAATGAGGCTTTTTTAATATTTTGGTCTCTTAAAAACCCGCTATTTAAGACACATTTTGTGTAGTTTTCTCCAGATACATTGTCCGAATTGAACCATACAGAAATACACCTTATACTTTCTTGCTTTTTAAAAGCAAAATATACTGATAGCTCAAAATCAATTATGATGCTTTTTGGAACATCTTTATGAAATTTACAAAACTTGATATTGAATATTTTTTGGTAATCTATTCTATTTTTAGATTTTAAAAGAATACAGACAAAAGGGACACCTTTGAGTTCACCCCACCGTGAAGAGTGCAAAACTGGAGACATTTTCTGTAACAGACTCTAAAAGTACCATCAGCAACGATATAGAGGATGTTTCCAAAAAAGATAAACTATTTTCAGTGTAAAAGCAACAATTCTTTCTGTAGTTAAAGCACCAGAGTCATACAAACAGAATCTCTCCCTTCGAAGTGTAGTCACTTGTAGTTAATCAAAGTTTCTTGTATTGTCTATCACTATGTGGTTCCGCTATCTGGAATTCTGAATATTTTTATAAATATTCCTCTTGTATAATATTGGGAATTCTTGTGATTTAATTCTACTGCTAGTTGTATCATACACTTGACGTGTAGTATACGCACTGTTATTCGATATATTCTTAATTTTGTCATGTAATAAAATTTTTCAAATATCGCCGCCTAACAAAATATGATTGTAGGAAGTCGGGGAACTAATTATATCAACTTTGTCACTTATAGTTGTGGTTAATTTTGTATTGCATATTCTATTCTGACATCTCCATGTTAGTGATGTTTTACTAGAATAATAGTTTGTGTATATATATTTTTTATAGAACATCAATTCTTTATTTCGTTTAAAATCATGATAATCATTAGCTGGATCAGACAACTTAACATAACAATTCATTTTTCGGAGCTCACAAGATACGGATTTGATAATAAACACGCGCGCATATTTTTCAAGTTTTCGGCATGTCAACCTCAATCATTTTTCAAGTAAAAGTCACTGATGATTTTACATAGATAAATTCCTTTTTTTGTATGGTCTGTATACACTATTTAAATAACGTTCTCTTCGTTCGTTGCTATTACCCTCATCTTTAGTGAAATTTAAAAAACAAAAATAAATACCATTGATTATTTCATCATCATCACTCTTATCGAGACTCGGTTCATAAATAGTTAAGCACGATATTTCTAAAAATAAATTTTAATTAAAAAGAAAAGACAGTTATTATCGTTTACTACAGGATTAATATTAGCTAGGGGAAGGATTTCTTTATATTCTTTATCGTAGGCAGTTCTCAACTTTTCATTCTTGAAATACCTACCCATGTTATATTTCCTTTTAACATTAAATGAAGTTGCCATCCAACTCTATTACACATCATGGACCGCCGAATTTCTTTCTCTCGTCGAATGCATTACTGATGTCTTCTCTATTTTTTGTGAGGTTCACCATTGATACATTGTTTAATAAAGTAGCATCAATTTTCCAGTAATAAGTCACCTTCATTATCTTTTTTAATGTGAGAATCTTAGATAATCATTATTATTGGCAAAGAGAATTCCTTTCATAGTTGACATCCTAGTCCTGCATGAAGCGCTCAATTAATGGTCATAAACATTCTTAATTTATAATAAAATTCTTTTTGCAGATATATATATATATATATATACATATGTTTTGAGGATCTAGGCATTTCTGATCGTACGCATTCGGTGAAATTATTGTTCTCCTCAAGTGTCAGGCACTTTTTGTTAACTTTAAAGTATTTAACTTTCCACACTTGAAAACCGCAAAAGTACGTTTTCGAAAAGTCCATTTTTCACCATGTAAGTGAAAAGTTTTTTATAATCATTTTAAGCACATAATTAATGATCATCATCTCTTATTCTTTCGAACTCCGTTGCTGTGAAAAAGATCAGCGTAAATATTAGTTATAGGCTATTTTTCTCTATTTCTACTACATATAGTCGTAAAAATTTCTTCAGTTGCAAAACTGAGAAAATTATTTATAACCAAATCTTTTTTTATGAAATATATAATATTTAAGATAAAACGAATTTATTATAACGTGGTAGATAATTACCGATGTGGTATTGTTGATGAAAATTATATATGCATAATTTATGAAAATTTTTATGTAAAAAATTACCGCGTAGAAATCGGATAAAAACAAATTCATTTAATAGGATAATTTTTGGAGCCACACAGTATACCATAACAAAATTAATCATATAATAAATATGGTAGACTCTTTTTAGACGCTGCATCGAATAAAAAATTAGAAGCTGATACAATTATATATCTCAAAATTTCAAATATTCAGACGTACCATTGTTAGTCAAAATTGACGTTATAAATAGGTTGGCCGCGCACGCAAGATGTTGATTACGAAAAAAATAATTTAAATAAAGATATGGTAGACATACAAAAAATTTTCAGAATATTGAAATTATATTATACGCTACTGAAATAACTATATTGTTTAAACTCAAAGTATATTCAAAAATATTAATATATAATTCTTATTTGATCTTTTTGATAATAATCTAAATGTAACAATGGCGCAGGTGCAAATTTTATAAGTCTATGTGCGATTCATTTTTTATAATTCTTGGAATTTTATATATACTATATAAGCAATTTTTAAGAAATCCTTTATGCTAGTATTTATTTAAAGTGATTTTTTAAAATTTTTTAACTTAAGAATTACTATTAGCTAAAAAATTGAAGAAAATTATTTATTTGTACTGTCTAATACATAATAATATAATCCTATTATACATGATAAAGTCGGCGCAAGCGTTTATAATGCATACGCAGATGAATTTACTATACTTGCGCCGTATTACAGATAAATGTTTCATTTTTCCTCGTTTTTATCATAAAAACGTGATTAAATTTAATTTTACTATAATATTTCATACTAATTCTAACTGTAGGTAATAGATCATTATGAAAATCCCAGAAATGTTGGTTCACTAAAAGTTACTGATGAGAATGTTGGTACTGGGTTAGTTGGTGCTCCAGCTTGTGGTGATGTATTAAAATTACAAGTAACTTTAATACGTAATAAAAATTCGTAATTATAAGTGAAATGTGATAGATTCAAGTGGATAAAAATGATGTTATTGTAGATGCTAAATTTAAAACATTTGGCTGTGGGTCAGCAATTGCTTCCAGTTCATTAATAACTGAATGGCTTATAGGGAAATCTGTAATAAGTTATACTTTTTATTTGTAATAAAAGGTAATTATAGTTGGAAGAAGCTGGAAAAATCACTAATAAACAAATAGCAGACCAATTAGGTTTACCACCAGTCAAACTTCATTGTTCTAGTAATATATTACTATAAAAACAAATGTATTATGTTACTTAGTGCTTGCTGAAGAAGCTATATCAAATGCTATAAAAGACTTGAAGAAAAAGCAACAAAAAGAAGATACTTGATTGATAATAATATTCCTTAGTTTTGAATTAGAAATATATTAATGTTTTTATTATATTTCTATATATTTTGTACCTTTTAATGTTTCTAAGACAAACTCTAAATTTATATGTTTATTTTATTTAAAAAATTTGAGATATTTTTTTTATTCTACGAATTAAAGTATATTTTTATTACATGCACGTATTTTGTGCTGAATTTTGTTGAGTATTATAGTATTTTACAAATAAATGTTTATGTGTAACGAGTTAATTATATTGTCATCTTTTTGATATTATACGTAGCAAAATTAGACTTATCCATATAATAATCTTTTTTCTAGGCAAATCCTCATTTTAATATATATTAAAGTATTTTAGCGTAATAAAACTTTATGGATTTGCGTATTAGATTTTTTCGAATAATATAAATCTCTTAAGCTTATTTTAAATTCTCGAAATCAAGGATATTTTGGTTTATACAGAATAGTTCTACTCTGCATAATTCCCCTATTATGATAATATTATAATCGATCAAGTATTAAATTCTTTTCATAATTTTTATTAGTCGATGAAGTCATTTATAGTTGTATATTATGTTAACTTCATGTTTACGAATTTCTATATTATCAGTTGCACTATATAGTCACCTTTTAAAACTGCTTAATTATAAAATTAAAATACTTAAAGTCATGCTTGTTTTTTAAAGTTAATAAAATAAAAATTTTTGAATATATAAATTAGAAAAGATTCAATATCATTTAAAATATTGACGATTTCTATGATATAAAAATCAGACGTTAAATGTGAATGATTAGATATCTAATTTTGATGTATGAAAAATTAGATAAACATCGATTATTACACATTATTAACTGGAAGATTAAAAAGTTCATAAATTATGATTATTGACTTTTCAAAGGAACATTATGGAAAATTATTGTAAAATTATCTGATTATATCGACTGCATTAAAAGTACTAATGTATTTACAGAATGATGGCATCTCGATTAAAACAAAGTTATGATAAATTTGATTATATATATCAGAAATCAAGCTATATATGACATACAAGAGGAACTTATATTAAATACTCTTCATATATATATATATATATATTGTATGAAATGTATCACCTAAAACTTTCTAACATTACATGAGTGAAAAACTAAAAATAATTTACAATTTCTTTAGTATAATGTCAATTCACGAGGGAAAATAGGCTGACTAGAATAATGGTAATTAATATAAAACGGTACAATGTTTTAAAATTATTTTAAATGGAAAACTATTAAGGTAATCTAATAATTACATCGATGTGACTTTATGTTACATATACTATTGAACTATTTGATAACATTAAGATAGAGTTATCATTAATTAGGAAATTAATGATGTGACAGTTGTTTTTATTTGTATATTATACTGTTTATATACACTTTAATATTAAAGATATATCATGTGATTAAAATAAATAGAAATAAAGATAATTTCTGTACCATAGCAGTTAAAACTAAAACATGGGAGTTGAGAAATGGAAATAATTCATAATATTAGAACATGAATATAATCTAAAAAACGATATACAAAAAGCACATATTTTTAATACCAAAGAAAGTTTACGTATCCTTTACGCGGTAGTTAGCTTTGAAAATTCTTTACAGGAACTTTGAATATGTTATTTTAATAAGAATATTTTTTTAATGAATTTGATAAAAATACTTTAAGTGATGTCTGAACATCTTTAGTGTTTGTTACGCTTTGATTATAGAATCTTATCAACTTAAGAGTAAAAATATATAAAAATTTTACAAAATAAAGACTAATGTGGTATAGTGATTTATTGATACATATTTTTAATTTTGGATATCAGACCTATCTAAAAGAATCATATCAAACATTACTTTGTAACAAATTAATATATTTGAGACTCTGGAAAAAAATTTAATAATTTAGCAGGAAACAAATCTTTGTTTCAGTTCTGTATTTTGTATCATTAATTTCAAGCACTGATAGTCCTATTTAACTGCATGTTTACATAATCGATTTATTTATAAACAAAGGCGAACAGATGGTTCTAGGTATAGACTTTTATTCATAAACCTAACGGTTGTTAGTTCGGCAGGGTAGTTACCTCTCACTTTTTCTGGAATTTTTATGATTATTTTGTTTCTTTAAAGAATTATTTATCGCGCTGAAGCATTCATAGTAAATTTTTACATCTTTTGTTGATTTCAATATACCCAAAGTCCGAAATGTAGATACAGATACAGTTTGGATGGTTATATTTTTAAAGAATAAAGAGTGGGTTAAACTCCAATAATCATGCAAAACAACAAGTAGGATTTCTGTAACTTACGATAATTATATCTGATGCTATACTACAGTTTTCAATGAAAAAAGTCAGACAAACTTGAACTCCACAACGAAAAAGGTGCGCGAGAGTATTTTATTTTAACTAAGCAACGTAGTTGGGTTTATCATAAATATATAAGTTGATAATAAATAATATACCTAATATTAATTCAAGGATCATATCAGTATGTTAAGATATGTCGTAAAGTAAAGATGACTCGAGTATTAGTCCATTAAGATACACAACGCAAATATCTGCCTAGATTTGATGACTCAATGATCACATTCCATCCATGTACATGCAAATGCACAGCGGATTGATAAATACGTAAAATTGTTGGGGCTCGGTATATTATTTGAATATATATTTATAAAACGCTGTTGCTATTCTTACAATGCTTCATATATTATTTCTGACATTATAGATCTAGCAATCTAAGAATTGTATTTGACCTTGTAAAAGTATTCAAAGTAACAAATATTTACATCTGGTTACTATAATCAGTGATGTTATAATTTATTTTTTAAAAGTAAATTCTATAATTTATTTTTTTAAAAGTAAATTCTATAATTTATTTTTTAAAAATAAATTTTTTATGATTCGATTAGCTATCGATGGATATGCGCGCTCGTCGGTTTTGGCAATGAGCAAAGTGGATTCTAATGATGCCTTAAAAAAAGAATATACTATTGTAGAAACAAAAAGAAGAGACTTGAAAACTATTTATAAGGGCTTTTTTCTGCTACATCACAGATAAAAAACTGCCTAAAGTCAATTGTGGAGATGGGACAATAGTCCTGCATGTTGTTTATGCAACACGTGACAATAGCGATCGGCGTACTTTGTTAGTTGAATAGTTTCTGTTGTTGTATTCATTTGTATATTTTTTATCTATATAGCGTATATCGCACTGCAAATGAAGACTGATTACTCTTTTCTAAGATCAAAATGAAACTATTGAAGAAAAGGAATTTCATAATCACATCGTATCAGAGTATGAAATTGAGAAATTGTTATATAATGAAAATATAAGAAAGCTTTTTAAGCTAAACTCACTCAATACCCTAGTAATAAAGTTTATTAATTGTCAAATATGAATAAAAAATTAGCGAACTCTTTCTGATATCGAAAAAACCTTCTACAAAATTCCTAAAAATTATACAGAATATCAGAAAATGTATTTATGTTAATATATATACAATTCTAAGTTTATTTAAACTATTCCTACTCTTAGAAACGAACTATTTTGCATTTTTGACTCCAAGAGTATTCATCAGAAGACAGGATAATAATATTTTCCACCACTACTAATGTATGTCCTCTTAATATTATGGATATATGGATTGCTGACGGTACATTTAAAGTTTTATTAAAGGAATTTTACAAGTTGTATACCATTCACGGTAAACTCAAATATTTGGAAAAATAAGAATCACTTTAATTTACACTATAATAAATAACAAGACTGAGAAAAGCTATAATAAGGTTATTATCATTCTGTTAAAATAAACGCAAGTTGTGCTTCCGAAAAATATTATTGTTATGTTGGAAGTTTCTAAGCATATTGATGCTTTTTTAAAAAGCATCAAAGAACACTAAAATTTTTGTCAACCTCTTTCATTTTAGTCAGCGCTTTTTGAGAAAGATCTAAAAACTAAGTTTATCAGAAAACTAATTTGAATGTTTATATTTTAGATTATTTATCATCAATATCATTTGTGCCATTAGGAAATGTGATAACAAAGTTCAATATGCTAAATTGAAAACTTTGGGAAATTCAAAATTCCTTTTATTATTTAAAAATAATTTTTTCAAAGGTCCTTAAGGCATTAAATGGCTTCTTTAAATGCCTAAAACATATTTCTTAAATATTTGGACCTTACCTCGAATGCGGCTGAATTTTTCAACAGTCATTTTTATTACCTCTTTGACAAGCCTTACGTACTGTGGAGTAGAAATATTAATTGAAAAATGAAAAGAAAATCAAAGTCTTATAGAGCCAGATATAAATTATATCATGTGTTTATACTAAGAAATAAAAATAGTTGATTATTATACAAAAGAACTGGAAAGAATTCACAATAAATCTAAAAACTATGAAAAATACTACGATATATTTTACTTTGAAGCAATAGCTAAATCATACAATTGGAAATTAAATATCTTTTAAATATTTTATTTTTATATAAATTTATTTTTTTTTGGATGTATTGTATAATTTAGCACGAATCATCAAAAGTTCGTGACTGTTCGCCTTACGAATAATAATAAAAAAGATTTAAATCTAAGACACATAATCATTGACTTTAAAATTAATTTTTTTTTAAATTAATCTTAAGGAGTTGGTAACATTTATTTTCTACAAAAACCAGGCTTTTGGACGCAGTATCACACAAAATTCTACATAAGAATAAATTCTTATAATCTAAGAGATCAGCATCTTTATAAACTAAATGAATTATTTTGAAACAGTTTAGAATATATTTAGACTTTTTAAAACCATAATGGGCTATTTAAAATAAATTACATTAAAGTGAGATGATCACAATGGACTTTCTGATAATTTTGTTATAAGAAAATGATTTATAATTAATAAAATGCAAAGTTCTAATTAATCGGCATTATTATCTTCCCTTTCCTCCAACATATACCTTCTACCCCTCATTTAGTATTTTTGTATAATATTAGGTAGCCACAGAACAAGGTTATAAAAAACGGCATGCGTGGGGTATTCGGTCATGTTCATAATCACTCGAGAAGCTAGACGAGATGTCAGAGTAAAATAACATTCAAGTTGAAAGACACAAATACTCTAAAATTATTCGATAGTGCATATTCTTAGGAATTTTCAGGATTGTTTTTATGGTACACAAAAAAAGAATCAATAGGATATTGATAATGGATATCAATTTAGGTGCAAATTATGTCGAGATATTCGATTAGAAAGAATAGTTTTTTTAGAACTATCCATGTTTCCTTAATATAAACGCTTTGGCTTAATTATCTATACAATTCTACACTCAAAAAGTACTTATGTAGGTATTCAACATAATCTCGATATCTCTTAGCTTTTCACAGTGTCATAAATATTTCAGCATAATTCATGATGTAACGCTTCAAAGTTTGATGAGAAGTGCACAGAAATTGACGGTAGAGTATGTGGTAGTGTGAATTCATATAAATGCCGACTCGAAAAAGTGTAATGTTCAGTAAACCTTAAAAAACATTTATTTTTTATTTGATCGGCGGAATTGATGACAATATTTTATTATATCTTAATATAAGAAACAAGATATTACGTAAAACGTAGCAATGATAATGTTGAAGGTGGTTGAGTAAAATGGCCGAATGATGAGCTGTATATAATACGCTACAAAGTTACATTTTAATTTATGGCAAAGTGATTCACGTAGGAAAGTTTTTCCGGCGCCCACAAAACCGAAATGAGTCCCTCTTTTGTTTTATGGTAAATATAGAAATATCACAACAAAAGCATAGATAAGTTTTCTGAATATATATCAGACAACTTGTTCGAAAAAATTAATTTAAAAAGGAATTTAGTGCCCTTAATTTGGCAAGTCTTATATAAAAATGAAAATATTGACTTCTTTACGAACGTTATTACAAAGATGTCCGAATTTTTAAAATATATACCTTAATTTACTACAACATTATTTATAATGTGTTATTTTATAAAAATAGGTGTTTTTGCACTATTCTTCTTTTCGACACCAGGTAAACTCGCGCAAAACTTTTTGGACTGTTAGAAAGAATTCGTCAGATTTGTTTTATTGAATATAAATTTGTCAAACTTTGTTCAATTAATATAAATTCTTAAAATTTTATTTATTGAATTTAAATTCGTCAGACTTGCTTCATTGACTATAAATTCTTAAGACTTACTTCATTGACTATAAATTCTTAAGACTTGCTTCATTGACTATAAATTTGTCAGACTTGCTTCATTGTCTATAAATTCTTAAGACTTGTTTCATTGACTATAAATACTTAAGACTTGCTTCATTGACTATAAATTCTTAAGACTTGTTTTATTGAACATAAATTCGCCAGAATTTATCCATTTAATGATAATTCTTCAGACATGCTTTATTGAAATAAATTGGTCAGACTTAATTCATTGAATGCTGTAGACAACGCATCTTTAGCACATTATCAAAATTCGTACATCAGTGCTCTGGCTTCTTATTCTGTATAATTCTAGAAATTAAGCCCACCAAAATCTTCTTTTTTAATGATTAAAACCCCTAACTTAACTATTTCTGTAAATGTCGACACTATGAGAACTATCTTATGAAGGCAAGAATTTAATCTCAATGCTTCCACTACAAAAATAATCTGTAATTTTTTTTATAGAAACATGCAATCACCAAATGGTTCATAAATAATTCTAATTCAAATAAAGAAAGGCAATTTTTAGAATGCAGAACGGGTCTCAAACTCTCAATCGAACTGTCGACGAATACCACACCATATCGATGAGTCATCCTTAAATTCTAACAACAAAGTGGAATCTTCTAATAAAAAAACTAAGGGTAGAGTTAATTGATTCTAAAGAATTTAATTTCAGAAATTCCGCTATCATATGGATGTCACGATTTAAGACCTTAATTCTGATATATGATAGAGCTGAATAATCAATAATATTAAAAAAAAATATGGCTAATAGCGAACGGCTAAATCAAGATAGTATGCCACATTGACTATATTTTTCCACTTCAGGTTCTTGAAAATCATAAACACCACCATAACCTATAATTAGCTTTCCATGTTATCGGCATCATATTTAAGAATAACTAAATTATCATAAATCATAGTTAATTCATGTGTTGATATAATAATTAAGAACAAATATCACTGCTAAATCATGCGTTGACATCTTATAACTTTAAGCTTTTTTTTATAAGAATGTAATATCCTCATGTGAGTTAAAATATATCGCAAGAATTCACTTCAATAAAAATTTAACAAAAGATAATGTGAGAATAGCTGTAAAAATATGTTATATTATAGAGCAAACGCGATTTAATATACTTTTCTCAAGTAGTACAATAACTTCAAAATGATCATTCGTAATATAAAATATATTAAAAAGCTATTAAATGAAATTTTACGCCTATAATAACAAATGACTATAACAGAAAATTTATATAGCAGACTAAAAGTAATTTTGAATTACAATAAATTTTACATAATACAAATTGATTTTAATTAAGGATATTATCTTGAGCTTTCACTAAATGAGGAAGAACGTGATGAACTGCTGGGCCTATATGAAGGTGTCCTTCTGTGGCGTCTTGATTTTTTTTCATATCGATGTGAAGAATGACGTGAAGAATAATGATGTGTACGACGAGATGAATGCTTTCTTCGTATTTTTCTACGATCACTGTGTCTATACTTTTTATATTTGTAATCACGTTCATCATCATTATCAGTCGTAGATGATGCTAATGATAAAGGAGATGAACTTCTTGGTTTTGATGCTTCTTTTGAATATTTTCTTTTACGACTTTTTGTTCTTTCCAAAGATGAATGTCTCTAAATTAATTATACAATTAATACATAATACAAGTAAAAGAACTCTCACAGTCAAATATTCTTAAGATATAAACAACATTTAGAGATATTTATTCATGTGGAGTATAATATAACTTGATCCAATAAACCTTATTATATAATTAAAAAAATCACATTAAAAAATGAAACCAATAACATACATATTTTATCCATTTATTTTTAATTATAGATTATATACTCTTGATGAAAAAGTGAATATATATTTTTATAACAATGTAGGTATTTATAATACTAACAACTATAAGACATATTTTAGATCAAAATGAAGAAATTATAATAATTAATAATAATCACGACAGAGTATAGCTTATAAAAAATAATAATAATAACATACATGACTTGAACGATTGTGTTTATTTAAATTTAAATCTGAATGCACAGTATTCGAAGTATCCTTATTCATCGAGTAATAATCAGATTTTGATCTCAGCTTCAGATCATTTATAGCTTTTTTTGAAATGTTTGATAACATTGACGATGTTGTATTGAGTAGAATTTTCCTTGAAATTTCCCGAGCAAGTGCTACAATATTTTCACGATTACATTTATTTTGACTATAATCTTCAGGTGATGGTGGTGTTGGTGATATAGATTTTGAATTTTCATTGGACGTTGCAACTGTTCCGTTTTTTAAAGATTTATTCGTTTGTAATTTAGAAGATTGTATACTTTTTATCCAGTTTGATACAAGTTTGCGTTTAGGTTTGTTGCCTGGGTGTTGATTGTTGTTAAAAACCATGTTAGTATCTGAATATAAAAATTAAAAATTATTAAAAAGGACCAATATCAATGTAACTTTATCATAAAAAAATACAATACTACGACAAATTTTAGTTCTTCAGTTCAAGAAAATTAATTAAAAATATTTGAAATTATAATAGTAAATATTTAAAATTATTATAATAAATATTTGAAATTATAATAATAAATATTTAAAATTATAATAATAAATATTTGAAATTATAATAATAAATATTTGAAATTATAATAATAAATATTTGAAATTATAATAATAAATATTTGAAATTATAATAATAAATATTTAAATTATAAAAATAAATATTTGAAATTTAAAAATAAATATTTGAAATTATATAAATATAATATTTGAAATTATAATAGTTAATATTTAAAATTATAATAATAAATATTTGAAATTATAATATTTAAAATTATAATAATAAATATTTAAAATTATAATAATAAATATTTGAAATTATTATAATAAATATTTGAAATTAATAAAACTAAATGTCTATTTTCTATAATATAATTCGTATTGAGAGCACCAAGGAGAATAATTATAAATTTTTTAGTAATTTCGAAAATTAGGAAAAAATTCAATTCCAAAAAAGAATGAAATCGAATTTGCGTGATACGTGTTGTAGTTCAACATTCATAACAAAAAAAATTCAGTCATTTATTTATTAAAGGGAACAACATAACAGCCCTTATAATAAAAATCGCGCACAACAAGCATGTTTTAGAATTAGGGTAATTTCGGTAAGAGTCGTAATAATTGTTGCTTTCAGAGTAAACCAAAAAAATTCTTCTACCTAAAGAATTGATTTTTATTTGATTTTTCGATAAGATTACACGTATCAAGAATTTAATTCTATTGACACACACAACAATTAGTTTCGAAGATTCAAAATTAATATTATTATATTTAAATTAATAATAAAAGTCTAAAATCCATTATATGTCATCAATAGGTGTAGAGACAGTAAAAATCAATTAAAAAATCTTATCGTGAATTAAATATTGAATTTCGTAATCAAAAGTATTATATAATATAATACCAATTATGGATAATATGGTAGAGTTGAGGAAATACCTAAATCTAAGATACCTTATGGAATGGTTAACGTAGTAAGGCTATATCATTTAAATAATATGACTATAATATAATTGTCTTAATAAGATATAATTAATAAAAAAATTGATTAATCTATAAAGATTTTTAAAAATATTAAAATTAATTTATATATATAATAAAAAAAACATACGTTTAAATGTTTTTTACAATATTTCTTATCTTAAAGTAATTCAAATATGCAAAAATTAATATGTAACGTTTAATTAATATTTCTTCTTATCTAAAGGTTACATAATTTAACTAAAGAAATCAGATGGATATATTTTAATTTGTGTAAGATAAAAAAATGTAAGTTATAAACTTATATTAAAAAAAATAGCGTGCCATTGATAGTCATAAATAACTAAGGAAATCTAATTTTGTTAAGAATTTGTGATAAAATCATCATGTATGGAAAAAATATATTTAGTATTGTAAAATAAATATATAGAGGTGAAGTTATTTGCAATAGAGATAAAATATAGGAATTCAGTGAATTGACTCTTTATTTATGTAAATTGACTTTGGATAAAAATTTCACAATGCAGTAATATGATGTGTACTTAGTACTAATAAAGGTACGTCTTAATATTCTTTGAAATTAATAATCAAAAATTTAAAACAATAAGGCAAATGTGTTCTTTAAAAAATGTAAATTTATATATATCTATAACGTTCATTCAAATTCAAATTCAAAAAAACTATTGATTGATTATCGTTTATTTGGTACTATGCGAGTTTTTAGTTAATTAAAAAGTACCCACTCATAGAAAAAAACATCACGGCTGTATGCTGAGGAAACATAGATACCTTAGTGTGGTGTCAAAAGATAATCTTAAGGATTTAATAACGATGACTGTAATACGCGATACGTCATAAAATGGAGATAGAGATAGAGAGAGTATACAAGTGTTATTCGATGTAGTTCACTTATATGCAACATATAGTAATCATCTTAAAAAAATATTAGAACATACTGTCCATCATCCATCAAACATTTCCTTGCCACACCACGAATCACCTTCATAAATGAACTAAAACTCACCCAAATATTCATAGAGGAGCTTCCTCTACATAAAACATATTTTTTAGGATATCAATGTATATAAACGATTATAAAAGAAATGTTATGTATCTATGAACTTATTTTTGGTAGTTCCCGGGTATTTCACTAAACCCTATTAAACTTAAAGATACATGATAGTAATTTTATGATGCATCAAATAATTTTTGTAATGGGCGGGGACCGAGAATTCCTAAAATATAATAATTTACAGCAAAATTATCTAACAATTGTAAATTCTTATAACATAAAAGCCGTATGATGAACATTTGAATGGAATATAATTAAATCTAGTGTAAATATTCTTATGCAAAAAATAAAAAAAAAATGAATATAATTTGAAAGCTTATTAAAAATAAAAGTCCCTGTGTTGGCTACTGACGACTAAAAGAATACAGTAAAAAGTTTAATCTACTATTGTTAATATTTATTAATAGAATCATTTAAAAAAGATATATTAAATAATTTGACTTTTATCTACGATCATAATTAAAAATAAGTATAGAATAAATGATTTACTTCAAATAAAGTTAAATTATAACATGATAATTTTAATCAACAGATATACAACTGTCCAATAGTATTAATAAAATATACATAAATATTAAAGCACAGTTTATTCAGAAAAAGTTAATCGGGAATCTCTATGTTAATTTCATATTATATTACAGTAAAGATAATAAAATGATCTAATACTTTTGAAATATAGATATTAAGAAATAATAATTCTCCAACTTAAATCTAATGACCTATAAGATACATCGATTAAGGTGTAAAATAATTAAAATATTTTTATACCAGATGTGGATGGCACACAATTAACATTATTGTTTGATTCAATAACTTGAGTATTAACTGATGTAGGCAGAGTTACAGTTGGTAAAATAGGATCTATTATATTATTTTGTGTAACAGATAAGAAAGTATCATTTGATTTAATTGGATATAATGAAGGTGATTTTGATGGTGTAACCATAACCGCTTCAGGTGCTGGAGAAATCCCAAATGCATGCCACATAGCTTCATTACTTTGTTTAGCTCTTACCCAATTAACAGCCTTATCTGCCCACTCAGTACTAGTGATGTGTTTATTTGTAGTTGAATCTATTAATAAATTGGTATTATTAAAATTCTACATTATTACCAATTTTTAAAGTTACAAATAGAAGGTATGATAGAGTTCACATCATCATTATATAATGGAAGATTTGAAAAAGTATTCTTTTTTTGATCAACTGGATCGTACGACATCTTTTCAAAAATTGCAAAATTTTAGCCGAGAAGATTAACGAATACTTATCTTCGTTATTACTCGTAAACTATTGCTTTGATACCTTATTACTTACGTGTAATCTTGAACATCGAAATATTAAATTTTCAAATTATTTTTATAATATATAGATTGGCAGTTTAAATAAAATAAACCTTATAATAATACATTGAATTAATGTATCTTTTTTTTATGAAATGGTTATGTTTTATTTAATTTCGATACCATAAATGTTTTTTTTAATTTTATAGTGTGTGAATATATTCTAATTCTGCATTTTTATGTATATCGATAAAACTGTTTAATAGTAGTATATAATATTAACAATGTATGTATAATAGACGCTATTTTTTAATCACTCACTTTATGTTTTAAAATCATATAAAATGGTATGAAATGTGCACTGTGAGTAATAATCTTAGTTGTTATTTATTTTATAATTTTTTATGAATTCTTATACAAAAATGTTTATAAGGCATAACCTATTATATTTATTATTATTATTATCATTATTATAATATTATATTATCATATTATATAATTTAAATTGAGCAGCCTCATTATAGAGTTACCCCATACTTTTTATAGAGTTTATAAAATTTAATTTATTGATAATACGAGCATTTGTCTAATATACAAATTATGTCTTAGAGATAATAATCTGATTTTTATAATTTGTAGGATTTTATATAATAAATATTAATGAAAAATCAACAATCGAGTAATTACCACCTTAACTGAGTTAAAAAAGTTATATTTCGAAAGTAAATAAAAAGAAAACGAGTAAAGATATTTCTAAGATTTTGTAAAATTTTACATAATCTTATAATTTATTAATGTAAATAAGGAGTAAGGTACGTAATAAAAATATAGATTGTGCGATTTGCAAAAATATTATTTTCAATCTCCATAAGTACAAGTTAATATTATTTTGGATTTTTAAATCGTACAGTAACTTTGAAATACTTTTTAAAGTTTAAAATATGTTTAATTCCCTTAGACCAAAAAGCAAAATCTATGATCTCAGATTTGAGCTATTTTAATTATAGATTGTTTTCGTGTTGATTTTAAAATGGCGATTCGCTTTGAAATAAAGTATATATATATAAGTTAAATTATTCTATTGACCAACAGCCTTAACGAAGCCACGAAAATTAAATTAATTTGTGCAATCAAAATATTATATGACGTTATTTCGCTGGATAAGCAAGAAAACTAGCGCATTTAGTTATATTTAAACATTTTACTTTAATAAAATAAAAATAAATTCCAATATCTAACCACCGATCCAATTTTTAGTTGTACTTGGTCGAAATGGCATTCAAATAGTATGTGTCCTAATAAAAAAATTTAGCGAAAATTCTTAATTTTTACCACATTTAAGATGTCATTATTTTCAGCGAACAAGGAATTAAGATTTTAGATAATGAGCTCTTGTTTCTTTTTTGCTTTGAGCTCCCTTTAATTTTTCAATAAATTACTGAAAAATGATATGATGCATCTGATAAAATCTTTTATACAAGCGGCACTTTAATGCGTTTGCTAATATCGATTTTCACTGTATGCTTAACTCGGTCATGATGATCCCAGTTATATCCACAGAATATTTTTATGAATTCATCAAAATTTTTTTCAAAATGAAATTTAGGCTCATATCACATAATTATTATAGTTTATATTTTATTTTAGCAAATTATAATATAACGACTTTTATTAGTATAAAGTACGTATGAAAAAAATTATACATGCACCTTATATTAAATATTTTCTAGATATAATTTGGACAATACTTCCTTTTTAAATGCATCTTCAAATATATTCCTCAAAATTGAACAAGAAAAATTGTATTGATATATCGTCGTATATTTTAATAAAAACCAGAAAAATTTTATCGATATATCTTCGTATATTTTAATAAAAACCAGAAAAATTTTATCGATATATCTTCGTATATTTTCGTAAAAACCAGAAAAATTTTAGTTCCAAGTATCTTATTATATACTGTCAAAATGCGATATGTTAATCTTTTGAAATAAACTTTTATTAAACATCGACTCAGTCCCATTTATCATCAATATATACAACAGCGAGTGATCATTATTAAATATCTTCTCATGAATGATATAAAACTGGAAACTCTATTGGCACTATTTTAATGTTTCCTACAGATGCCCCAACCGTGATGTTATTTGATTGTATTGAATTCTTTTATGTACAAAGTTCTACAATTGTTTAGGTATCCTTTGAACCATAATCCTAAACAACTAGATTCTTGTTTCTTAACCATTTTTTATTTGAATAGTCTAAATTTGATACAATGATCATATTAAAATTAAGTTCTTTTTATATAAGTTAAGTATTTTTTAACCAATGATTTTTTGGAGACAGTAGTATTATTATAATGATTGACTAAGTTTATAGTCGTAGATTACACTTTTCACGTTTAATGTTTTGCATTATCAGCCAAATTTTTTATTTTCTAATTGAGAGTTACTCTTTTATTTAACATTTTAAACATGAGACTATGCAATCTCGTTAATTACATTGAAGGTTAGGTTTTAAGTCTTAATTTGAATAGTCAATATTGGCATCGCCAAAGCTGGTTATTTTAAATTGAGTCATCCATAATATGTAAGAAAATTGGTAAAAGTTCAATATTACTCGTCAGTCATCACGTGTTCGGTTTTACTCGTTTCTTATATCCTGAAATCTACACTCTTAAAAAAATAGAGAATTTTTGTTTTTTCAAAAAAATTAAGGAGATTTAAAATATTTTTTCCAACATATATAAAATGTCCATATGGTAGTCCAATGAAGATGACTTGATGAATTAATTTTGTTAGAATGTATATCCGTCGCTGTTGTGTTAAACAATGTGAAAAATACTTTTTATTGAGAAGATATACGTTTTGCTTCCAAACTCAACTATCATTATATAAAATCATCAAATTTTTGTATTTTTGGCGTTGGTGCGAATTAATAATCATTCCTACTTAAAGAATGTAGTGCGTTCCGTCTAAAACTACTATTGATTGGGAGAGCTTTATTCGCAATCTTTGTTAATGATATATCATCAAAATCTATCAAAAATTTGGGCACATGGTATAAAATTTTAAATTGACAAATTTAAATCCGTAAAAGAATGTTTGGGTTTTGTATGGTTCTACAGTGTCAAATTATCTGAATAAAGATTTGTATGAAGAACGATTTTTATTAATTGTGAAAGCTGAGATGAGAGATTATTTTAATCTTGGACAAATTATAAACATGCTATGTCGTAAGAAGATTCTCTGTCCTTTCGATAAAATATTCCGGCTATAAATCATTTAGTCAATTATGCTATTGCTTTTTAAATGATACCGTGATTTATCGAATAGAGTTTTTCTCATTAACTAAAGTTCAGGAAAACCGGACAGAAGGTACATTGAGTGATTTTAAAAGGAAATACCATTGAATGGCAATGAAAAATTAATAGATGATTTCATTGTATTTCGCTTAATAGATATTTAGAGTAATTCAGCAAATCCTATTCTTTATCGTTATTTTATGTTGTATAATATGTGTATATATATATTAAGAATTAACTTGTTCGTTTTTGGTGTAAACGAACAATTGGAAATTGAACAAACGCATATTAGGAATGATAATGTCGACCTGAGCATTACATTGTTCATATAACAAAAAATTAATTTTCACAAGCTTTATATACATTCTTAATGAAAAATCATGAAAAAACTCCTGATGCGAGAAATGTGAGATTGTAAATCTATACAGTTAAGGAAAGAACCAGCGTCCGCAATTATCCGTTGTCGAATAATGCCGATGGATTGGTAGGTATTGAATTTTAACCGAAACTTATTTAAAAATACTTTCTACTGTTCAGATTGCTTTTAGAAGTAAATAATTTAGATTTTAAGAATTATTTTAACAAGATATTTTGTGCACGCACAGTAAAAGTTTCTGATATAGAAACCCTCACAAACAATGTTGTTCCTTTTTCTCCTATAAACGCGCATGCGGCGAATTTCGCAAGACCATAAAATGATTGAAATTATTTTATGGATGAATAAGCACGACGAAGCCATTGAAAATTAATACATTGTCAAAACAACTTCTTTGTACTAAAAACTATTGTAATAGTTATTTTTGTCGAGTTACACAATACTTATTTATGATTATGTGCCATGACTTATAATGATGTTGTATATTTTCTCAAAAAATTAACGATAAAGTTTACATTAAACGAAAACTCTAAAAAAAAATTTCATACATCAAAACGCTCTGGTCTTCCGCGGATAAATCGACTTAAACTAATAGTATGAAACATATAAAAAGGTAATAGTTTGAATAGTCCTAACATTTCGTCATGACACATATAATTCGTTCATGAATATAAATATAATTACGAATTTATGTCGCAAATTTTCGAACAACAAATTATTTCATTAAAAATTTTTTGGCAAAATTTAAAGTGTCATGGTCATCACGCTTAAATATCAATATTTTTGTAGGCTAAATTCTTTTTAAATATATATAAAATTTTTATGGTATAGCTTCTAACCTAACTGAATGACAATGGGCCTAAATTAGAGTAATAAAAGATTATACAGCTTTATTATACATGAAATAAGTTTAGATTTTTGCACCTATGCAAATTTATCAGACAAGAATGCAAATTAATACTTAAAAAGTAAAAATATTTTTGTATCTTTCTTACCTAGTGGGCGGTTTCTGTGGAAAAATGAAATTTAGAAAACATAAAATTTGAATCTATATTGATAAAAGTCTCACGAAATTGAAAAACTCTATAAGAACAGCAAGTTTTCAATAGAACTGTAAACTCTTATAAAAAGAAGTTTCTTGATCTGGAGCTCATGATGTACGTCAAGATTAGTTTGTTGAGCTACTCAGAATTTTTTTCCAAAGAAAATTATGTTATTCATTGATATATATATATATATTTTAGAGACATTACTTCTAATAAACAGATAAAAATCATTACAAAACAGAGAATTTAAGAAGAATGAAAAATCTGATAAGTATCAAAATGACCAATGGTAAAATAATGTTGGAATATTGTCTTAAGAACGATAGATTCTCAGCGATTATGACGCTTACAAACACAAAATAGATTTCTAACTATGGTCGATTATACAACCAAAACACTTTTATTCAATATATACTACGATTTATAAAACATAGATCAATTATTTGCAGTGATAAATACTTATTATAACACAATATTAATGAAATACAAATTGATCCCTCATACCAGAATTATAATTTGAGCTATTCTGTTTAGTTTAAAGATCTTGTTATAAAATTATATATAGACAATATAAAATGTTAATTACAAAAATACGGGTGATGGCTTAAGAAATGTGATGTTTCCAGATATCTACCATATCTGGCCATATGGATAAATTCTTATGCCAAGAAATTTGTGGAAACGATTGTTTGTATACAAACACAATATATTTAAATAAATTTCAGGATTCTCCCTAACTATAATTAATTATTTTATTATCTAATCGTATTATTTATTTTTATGTAAAATTAAAATTAGTAGATGAGTCGATGATTACACTATAGCCAATATCGTTTAGGCGAAAAAAAGGTTTTAGCTGCATTGGAAAGTGCTTTAACTTATCTAAATTTTTTAATATATTGATTTTTTAATTAATCTTAATTCTCTATGCATGTTAAATCAAAATAATTTAATTAAAATAGAAAGTAAATGAATTTTATTTTACATAATATTCTTTTTATTTTTTATATACAAACACGGAAGAGTATATAACCAAAATTATTTATATATTTTGTAATTGGTAAGAACATTAAATTTTAATGGTTAGTTTGTAAAAAATGATTTATATATGGACGACATTAGTTTAATAATTATAATACCGTATTATTATTTCCTAATAAAAATGTCGTGCTTTATTGTATGTACAAAATGTATTACAATAATTCAAGAATCATCATTTTTTTTATTAAAAAATTATACATATAATTGTTAAATTTAAAATAAAATTGGATACCAATTTAGGTCTAACCATTGAATTACGCATGCGCGCTAATTTTAGGTTTTTAAATAGACTAAATAAAACTATAGGAATTAAGTCACCAACTACGGAAAAAAATTTATTTGGATTAATACATAACTAGTTTTCTAGTGTATAAAATTTTTTCAAAGCGTTGAAAAAACAATTAAAGCGTTTCACTGGTTTTTTTAAATAAAAATACATAAAGACATGTTATTGTCATTGATTTTGGTTATTAAGTACTAAAATCATAAAATATTATATATATATAGTGATTTTATATTTGCGAAAGTGGCATCACATTATAAAACTTGACCTAATATATTTCAATTTCACCTTTTTGAAAAATAGACATTTATAATACTTCAATTATTGTAATCGCAAATTATTTTAAAATATTTCGTGTAATATATATGCTAAATTTTATTTCTATAGTTCTTTTTTATTTTATAATTTGTTTCAATTTTCATTAATAAAAACATTCAGATACCAATAAATAATAGTTTATGTACTAAAACGTGGAGACTCTTAAATCGCTAAAAAATTGTAGTAATGACTAAATAAAATGTATACTTATCAGATTTTTTTATCATTTTGCTATAAAGAGCAATAAATGAATTATTTATTTGATACAAATATTTTTAAAATACATTGAGGAATTTGCACTTTATGCAAAAAAAGGAATATTCTGATCCAAAGCTACAGATGCTACAAAAATGACAAAAAATATCAAGGCGCATTAAAAAATAATACTTACAACCTATTAATATAAGGAATGATTCTATATTTTAATTTTTAAATCCCAATATTAGAGGAGTAATTATTTGGTATACATTTATTGATAGTGATTTACGATATCATGATGTTTATTTAATTTTATTTGGAAAAATCTAGATACACATTTGTAAACAGGATTTATAAATTATAATACACCAGGAACCCAATCGATGAAAAAGATAGAACATTAAGATTAATGTGCTTAAATATTGTGTTATTAGATTATCAGCCAATAAAGGGTATTTATTACTTTAAGAACACTCTTAAACTATGACAGGGCTGAAAAAATGCTCGAAATAGACGAAAGTAAGTTTAGAAAACAGATATATGCCAGCAAAATAAGAGGGTTAAGATATTAGGCGATGAGTTGTATTGAAAAGTGGAACATTATATATGTTTTTTGTTAGTGATAAAACAATGAATCGATAAAACTGATTCCGATAATTCATGCATGTGTCCAGAAGTAAATTTTATTTAGGAAGAACAATTATTACTGAAGCTACCATCATATATCAAACACTACTTACTCTTGGCAATTATCATAGAGTTGTGAACCATAATGTGACACACGAGGCAGAAGACGAATAAAGACCTGAACTCTATCAAAACATACTGGCAAATTCTCATGATGACACTATCAATTAACGATTAATAATACTCTAAAAGTTTTATACAAGGATGATTAAAATAGCTATTTTAGTGACGTTAACAAGTCATAAGATATTTTAAACAATATATAATAAAATAACAATACTGTCACAAAGCAAAGTTGCGTTTTTGACGTTTCTTAGATACTTTGCAAAAGTATTTGTTTACCCAAAAAAATTAATTAATATGTATACAAAAATTTTTTAAATTAAAAATAACAATCATTTAAGTTTTAATATTAAATTAATGATGATTATTGTGTTCATTGTACTTTAATTTGTAATATTTATTAAAATCTATAACCTATAAATATCACATAAAGATTTGTGGTTGTGTTATCTATGACTTGATTCCCCAAATATCGCTAAAAACGTTTTTTTTCTATTGAGACAATGACCTATTTGACTCCGCGACAACTAAACTCCTAATATCACTATTATATAATTTCCTCAATCCCAATTGTTGAAAAACGTCATATATAAAGCATTATCGCTGAAACACCCATCGTTACTATAATTTCGTCACAGGCGGTGATCGCTAATAATATGCTCCAAACTGTAGAAGTTTTTAAAATTCGCTGTGTGTACATCCTTTTTTTATTATAAGTTCAATTTTCTATTCACTATGTATAACTAAATGATACAACAGGAGGTTATGTAGTGCAGTGGTAGATTAGTTTTGGTTTGGCGCGTGGTTTTTAAAGTTTATTAATGATTCGATTGTAGTCTGTGTCGTAAAGGAGTGGTATACAGAAACATGTGAACAGTAGATGCGGCGCTAAATGAGTACAGATTATTTAAGCGTATGTCTACTATTAAGCACATGCGGACTTTAAACTAGAGATCCTCAAATATTTAAGAATGAATCATTTTAACTAATTATTCCTTATATTATGATGGAAAAAATATTAGATATTGTTAGCGTAGTGTTTGGATTCATTTATGTCACTAAAAATGCAAATTTTAAATGTTTGTAATCACACTTTTGGCAATTTAAAAATCATACTCAAAGCATGAGGTTTTCCTAAAAGTTGGTGTTTTATTAGTACATAGGGGATTTTGTTAGTCATCCTGATGTGCATGGGTAACAGATATAGTATTTTAATTTGTTATATACGATAGGACTTTTCTATTTCAGTAATAAACTAAAATAATATATAATGATGGTTTTAACTGTATTGAAATTTTCGTAATGCGAAAACTCGGCAAATTCGCGCATGCGCAACGAGTTAAAGCTGAAATAAAAGTACAGAGTAATAAATACATGACAAAACTAATCATATTTCCAAGAATATGTTTTTGCAATAATTTCAAGGTACGTAATGTTATTATCTATAAACTTGTAATTACCACAAATTTTTTTCAATGCATCCAACTTTTTTTCACGCCGAATGTTGTTAATTTTGAATGGATTAGCCATAGAATATTCAATCTCGTTTTCTACGTTGCTCTGTACAATCTTTAATCTTTCCAGAAATGTTGTCAGTTCTGGATGGTACTGGTCAAATCTTTCAGTGAAGTGTCTATTAAACACTTCTGCATTGTTTAGAAGTTAATGGTATACCATTGATGACTCTTTCGTGTGCATTCCAAGTCTCAATTGGATCTTTTGCAGATTTCATAAAATTCTTTTCAAAATATTGGAAAAAATTATTTAGGTCGATCTCTGGAAACGATGATGCTTTTTTAAATATTTTCTTGTATTCTGTTTCCACATAGATCACAGGAACAAATGCCAGTGAATTAACGCATTTTATAAAAAATCTGAAACTTTGGTTTTTTAAAAACTCACCACTCAAGCCATTTTTTTGAAGTTTCCTCCAGATACACTGTCCGAAGTGAAACATACAGAAATACACTTTATATTTTGTTGCTTTTTTAAAAGCAAGGTACGCTGATAGCTCAAAATCAATTATGATGCTTTTTGGAGCATCTATATGAAATTTTCCAAAAACGACATTTAAAATTCTTTGGTAATCTATTTCCTTTTTAGACTCCAAAAGAATATAGACAAGAGGGAACACCTTTGAGTTCACCTCTCCTTGAAGAGTGTACAACTGGAGAAATTCCCTGGGACAGACTCTAAAAGTACCATCAGCAATAATAATAGAGGATGTTTCCAAAAAAGATAAATTATTTTCAGTTGTAAAAGCAACAATTCTATCTGTAGTTAACGCACCAGAATCATACAAACAGAAACTCTCACTTCGAAGTGTAGTCACTTGTAGTTCATCAAAATTTCTTGTATTATCTATCACTATACTGTTTCGCTTTCTGGAATTTTGAATATTTTTATAAATATTCCTATTGTTTATTATTGGGCGCTCGTGTGTTTTCATTTGGCTGGTAGCTGTATCATACACTTGACGAGTGGTATATGCACTGTTATTCGATATATCCTTAATCTTGTTACTTAATCAAATTTTTGAAATATCGTCATCTGACAAAATATGATTGTGAACGGTCGTGGGACTAATTTTTTCTATTTTGTCACCAGGAGTTGTGGTTAATTTCGCATTGCATCTTCCATTCTGACATCTCCATGTTTGTGATGTTTTACCAGAATAATGTTTGGTATAACAATAATTCTTATAGAGCACCAATTCTTTATTTCGTTGTGTCAGAATCAGTTTAAAAGTCAACATTATCTTTAGATGGATCAGACATTTTTTAAAACACGTGATTTATCAGCGCTCGCAACCTATGCATTTCATATTAATAGTGCGTGCGCAACTTTTGCCGAGTTTTCGCCATACCCTTTAACCCGCTAAAAATAAACATCCTCGTTTTGGGGAAACCACCACCCCTACCCTATCCATCTATTGGACGTTGGCTCTATGGGAATCACCTCAACAGAGCCAGGAATCTACTATCGACCCTAGTGCATCAGCACTCGATTTCGCCCTCCCACTAACAGCATGTACTGTAATTTTTTTTATAGAAACATGCAATTACCATAGTTGTTCCTACTAAATTCGGATTAAGGGATACGATAGACACGGAAACAGTGGGAGGCACCAGGATTCAAACTCATGACCTTGGTGTCATGAGTTCTAAGCCACCTGTCCGCTTTATAATTTTTCTATGTTACCGCTTAGCGCTCTAAGTGACGTGATATTAAATTTTTATGTTGTTTGAGAAAAAAATGCAACTTTAAGTAGATGAAATTTTTTATTACTGAATAAAAAAAATTAGCCTAGTAAAATAATATGATAGTAAAAATACAATAATCATAAAAAAATAAGAGATTGATTCTAATTAAACTATTTATTAAGGTGATATTTGGTGTTATCCAACTAGAATAACTCCAAATGATTTTTATCATTTTTTTAAATTGATATTTCTTTTGCTTGTGTTCTATTATCGTCTCATTTACTATCTCAAATATTATATGATCGTAATGATTGTTTCCACAAATAATCAAGTGCCAGTGTGTCAACCACCACACAGCAAATTACAGTGATTGAATGACACTTTAATGGCTATAATTTTTTTAAATGAGTTGTGAACATTCCACTGAACGATCTTTTAGTATTATTGAACTAATCTCAAAATTAACATCTATGATAAACATTAGTGTGTCCCCTGCTGCCTTCAAATTCAAACGATGGCCGATTCATATCATTTTCCTTAATTATAAATTTAACATTATTAAATTATTATCAGTTATTTTATATTTTCATCACGTTTTTAGTAAGTTTACGCTGATATATAATTTTGGAGTCACAAATTATTACAAAGAATAAGGAAAAAAATTCTTCAGTATTATGATGATGGTATTTTTTAATTTCATAGTCACTAGAAAAACAAAAATGAGAAATTCAATGTTCCAATATATTTTCTAAGTCACTTTTTAAAGATCTTTCAGGACGAAATTTTCGCATAAATGCACGATTGCTTCATCGAATTTATTTCAAAACCGAATTTAGGAAGAGCATCAAAAGATTTTTTTTACAAATTTTTTATGAAAAAGAGGATTAATTAATTAAGTTTCTTTCCAAAAGCATAACAGACATATGATATTATATATTACAACCAGAACAAAGCAATTAATTAAATCACTGATTCGAGTCCAGGTGCCACCCACTGTTTCCGGTCTATCGCATCTCTTAATTCGAAGCTAGAAGGAGCTTATGGTAATTACATGTTTCTATATAGAATTATAGTTCAAGCTAGTAGTTTGAGAAATCCTGACGGATAAGTGAATCGAGTGCTGATTCACTAGGTGCACACAGTAAATTCCTGCCACCGTTGAGGTGGTTCCCATAGAACCAACGTCTAATAGATGTATATAGGGTAGGGGTTGGTGGTCGTCCCAAAACAAGGATGTTTAGTTGGTTAAATTCCCACACCTGAAAAATCATAAGTCGGAGCTGGTGTGTATGTGTGTGGGTGGATTGTGATGATTAACTTCGCTGCGGTGCCTACTGTGTTTAATGAAGCAAGTCTGACCAACTTGAACTTCACAACCCAATAAGCTGTGCTAAGGGTTTGAACTGGCAACTAAAAAAGTAATTAAATATTTTTTCAAATTATCCAAGTAGATGATTAAAGAGTGTGTTACAATGTACCGCTTTTGTAAGGAATCAAGTGAATAATCATAAATAATGTTTGGCAAAGTTTTAACAGAAAATCTTTTGAGACTATCATATCCATATAAATGCAGCAATTATATGCAATAAATCACTTAATATCCTCAAATTAAACTCTAAAATCACCTGTGTTGACACTAATGTCAATTCTTATGGATAAGTTACAGTGATCATTGGGTGAAGAAATTTTCAAAAACTTAATGTAAATTCCTTATAGGATATCTATATTGATTAATTTTTAAAGTTCTATTTAGTTATCAACTAAAATGCTTGATTTATATTACTGACATACTTTTTATTCACTGATGTTAAAAACAACATTAATATCTTATTATGCGAAAAAGCCTCATTAATTTAATTTTATGCACGATTCAACACATCAAGTTCAATTTTCTAAAAAAATTCGATACTCAAAATCATATATTGGATCATTTTGAAAACAAATAATGAAATTGATTCTTTATTTAAGCGTATAAATATACTTATAATACAAAAAAGAAGAGAATCAAAATGACCGTTTTATTGACGCACACTGAAACCAACTCGGGTAACTACAGTAATCGAATCTTATTTAAGGTGTAATTACATTGTATTTTTACCTATAAAATTTGTCTTGTTATAAAATACATTGGTGGAAGATTGCTAAAAAATTATATTATTATTCTAGTTAGTTGACCAGGCATACTTGTACCGAAACAATGATTATAAGTTTCTGTTTAACAAAAAAGATTAGCATCAATCCATGTATATATTTATCAGTAATTAATTATCCGAATAGTTCAAAGTTTTCTCCATGCATCTCTACAATAGGTTTTCTTTTGTTGTCATATAAAATATATATGAGCTTTGTGCTCAACATTTAAAATTGCCCTATATTTCTTTAAAAAATTATATTTCAGATATATTATATTTAACAAAATGCTTCAATAATAATGAAAATAAATTTTTAATGTACCAATTAGAAATTTAACTAATTAATAATCTATAAAGCCCATGAATCACACCCTTAAATATAAAATATTCGATTTTAACGATAAAAATTAAATATGATATTTTTAATCTTGTTACATTGTAACTTTCTTGCAAGGTCTCATTTATTTTAGCTTGATAAAGTTCAGTTGTATCCTCCTCTACTAATGTTTTACGTTCTACTTTTTTTAGCAGATGGTTAAATTAGTATATGTTGATTAAAGTGGTCAAAACGAATAGTTTAACCATTTTATTAACAAAATCAGAGCATTCAAATTTGATTTAAACATGCGGAATAATACTTTTTTAGCGAAAATGACGATGACAGTTTGATTTTTTATATATTATCGTCAACTACATTTCCCATTCCAGGATAACTCTTGCAAGAATATAAATTATTTATCCCTTATTAAGGATTTAAGCTTTGTCTTTATCTTTTATATTTTATAAGATATTATAAATTAATATAACATATTCCTTTAGAATGTCCTTAACTATCATTATTTTTCAATGTAGCGAACTCTGATTCAGTAAAAGATCTATTTTGAATGGTATGTATGCTGCGGTCCACACGTGTATTTAAAAGGGTCAACTTTTGCCAAAAAGGATAAAATAAAATCATCGAATATTACTTTTTATGGACTCAATAATAGGGTACTTTCTATAGAAGTAACCAGTCTGGCTTGGCATTTTCTATCTCGACATTGCCACAATTTCAAATTCACTCTACGAGAATGTTCGGTAAAGAAATGATCTTTACATAATTCATTTCGCAATTTTTACTTGTATGAATTATTTTAAATTCAGATTCACACAGCTTCATTCAAATAAATTTAGGCTGAAATGCGCACCATAAACAATTCATATAAAATGCGCACGCATTACACGAATTTCCGTCATACCAATTCCTTTTAGAGTAAATACAGCTGTGAATAATACATACCCGCACTACACTGCTAAAATAGACTAAAAAATTTTTTATTTGAATTAAATACCTGATTTTTAATTTTTCATTTACTTTATAATGTAATGATGCTTATTAAAGTGCAAATGAAACACTTAAAATACTTCAGTTATCGCTGTAACCAGTAAAGTGCGATTAGTTTGACAGTAATTTAACGCAATGAGGATTTTTCCAAATCAGTGTTTGAAAATATATAAAAAAAATAAATGAGCTGCGTTAAACATTACAATCATCTACAAAACATTGTAATGCTTCACTAGTGGAAGTTTATATTAAATTTAAAAATTTATTTTTACTTCAATATTGTAATAAAGTAAGGCTACAAGATATAAAAACAATAAGTTTTTTCACTAAAATATGATTAACTTTGAACTTCATCAGTGAATGTTCATTGCAAAATAGGCAAATATAGTCCCCAAAAAATAGAAATTTAAATGTATAAAATAATCTAAACAATATTATATATACATTAAATAAAAAATATTTCTATACGCATATACGATTGCTTCCAGAATAATCAATCTTGAATTTCCCACAAAATAAAAGAATAGACATCATGTCAATCAGAATACATCTTAAAAAGACAAATAATTACAATAATAAAAATATAGCTTTAAAGATTAGATCCATTAAATTAAATTTCCTATTTAGAAAATCATCCATATATTAAATGATTCGAACCAGCTCTACGCAAGCGTGTAAAATCTAGATTTTTTAAGAATTAGATGGACGACTCTTCTGATGAAAATGGATTATCATGTCAAGAGTAATCACATAAGTTGTTGGAAAATACTTGATCTATGATTTAGATTTGAAAATTCCAACAACGAATGTGACATAGTGTATGAAATGGATAGTATGCGTTTATCAGAAGAATTATCCAGTGATCATGAAAAAAGTATAGAAATTGATAACTCAAAAAATTACAAAATGTCTGGTATACTTATATTATTATTATTTGTTGTACTATTAAAGTTATGATAATAAAGGAATAAACTCATTTAATTGTGTCAATACATTTATTCCAGAATATATCCGTTTTATTATTCTGAATACTGATGGTAAACCAATATATACCAGGTACTCTCATTAAAAAAAATTTTTTTTAAAAATTTGAAATAAAATTTTACATGATAGTTTGGTATGGTTTTAGGGTAGGCACAGATGATGAATTGAATATCTTAACTCCTGTTATAACCACAATAATCAGCCATTATCGACATTATAATGATGAAATATGTTACATAAAAAACAGTTTAGAAAGTATAATGTTTCATATCAAGGATCCACTAATATTTGTTATAATATCTCGATCATACGATAAATCAATTGTAAGATAAAAATTTTACAAAATAGTATATGGGTACCATAGTATATATATTTATCGACGTTTTTAATACCGATAGTATATTTGATAGTTGTTTTGTATGTACATGTAAAAGGCATACTATGACGAAAAATTTCACATCTTGATTTTGATAATTATATACATATATATTAATTAGTACAAAGGAAACAAATCATCATAGTTTTATTGATTTTAATTCATAAAACCCCCCCACCCCAAAAAATTGAAACCAAAATCGACACCTGCGTGTAACAACTGCGTACGCGCGTGATATAATTAAATTAGTTTCAAAATTATAATTTTACAAAATTAATGTCGCTTAAAAAAATTAGTGTATTTAAAAAAAAATTAACTTAGTTTCAAAATTTACTGTAGTTTCAAAATTTACTGCAGTTTAAGTATGGAAAGGAATTAATATAATTATTTTAGAGATTAAAATATTCATTCTATAAGAAGGATAAGTTTTTAAAATTAAAAAGATTTCCTTCCATATTTGGTATGTCATTTTAGAATCATAATGCGATTATTATATCGTTTGAATTCATATTTTCCATCTTTACTAGTTATTATTAAATTTTTGAAGAGGCTTTTTTTTTAAATAATATTTTTAGGAAAAATAAAAATTTTAACATAATTATTTGTGTAGAGAGAGGATTTAAAAAATATCATTTGGCTAGATATTTTTATCGATTATTCTATTTTTTGCTCCTTTGAAATGCTTATTTGTAGAATAATGCATGATGAAATTGCATAACTTTTTTTAAAATAACTAGTAAAAGTTATTTAATTTTTAAATTAATCTGAAAAACGACACGCTTTGAAATATGTAAAAGCAGTATTTTTGAATTTAATCTCATTTAGATTAGGAAACACAATCATGATGAAATGTATTGAATGTTGTGGATTTAAATTGATTGAATTGCTGTTATATCTTATTTCTTATATTAAGAACTATCTTGATTTTAGTAGGTGATGCTAATTATTTTCTCACTATGTAGTTGTATGTGAGTCATATCACTTTTTGTACATTAAAAGATATTATGATGAATCTCTCTGTTACTTAGAGGTGGATATATTATCTTCTAAAGTCCTACCAAATTGGAACATGGGGTATCCTACACTATCTGTGCCATCATCGTTACTTCTCGCCTAAATTCGTAGTTTATAGTGCGGCTATGTATAGATTTCGTAAGAGTTTTACTTTGGAGAACATAAACGAAATAACTATGTTTGATTTTGCTTACTTTAAAGAAGACATAGATTATACTATCAAGGTTTTACAAAATATTCACCTCATTAGTGAGTATAAGAAATGTTTTTGTGGCGAAAGAATGTATATATGCAAAAAGGAAGGATACTGGTGATGGAGTACAATTCAAATGTTTCAGTTGCAATAAAAGGTGCTCTTTAAGGGAGAGCAATATTTTTGAAATGTGCAAACTCCCTCTATACAAAGTATTCATATTGATGGTCTGCGTGATAAAGTATCCATTGTTTACCTATGATGAACTCCAATTTGAACTTGATATTGGTTCTTTTACATCAATAAGCGAGTGGAAGACGATTGTCCGATATTTTATGGCGTCAAAACTTGACGAAGACTTTTACAAAATTGGCGGTGAAGGAAAAATTGTTCAAATCAATGAAACCGCCATTTGCAAACTATAGTATAACGTTGGGCAGAATATTGAAGAACCAACAGTATTGGATGGTGGGTGGTATCGATGAGGATGGAAACTGTTTTTTGAAAATTACAAAGGTGAGAAGTAAAAAAATACTTTAAGAAATTATCACAAATAATGATGAAGAGGGGACAACTATTTGGACGGATAGGTGGCGTGGTTATAATAGCCTGGCAGATTGGGATTTATGCATGGTACTGTCATCCACAAAAGGCGCTTTGTTTCACAAACGGGAATTCATACAAATAAAATTGAAGCAACGTGGGTAGCTTTTAAGCGCAAATACCGAAACATCACAAATAAAAACCCCGAAACATTGCCTGAGTACGTAGCTGATTTTTTATTTCGGAGAAGATATTCAAAAAAGGAAATCAGCGTCTTATGCAAGTATATAATGAATTTTTATTTGTAATTTTATCATTTTACGATTCTTTAAGAAGTTTTGTTTTTGTTGTCGATGATGACACAGATAGTGTAGGATAGCCGGAACATGCACAAATAAACAAACAGTATCCGAAAAGACACGAATTCAGGAAAAATCACGTGGCTACAATGTATAAAATTTAAAAATAGTGTTGTGTCGTTAAAATTACTTCATATTTTAAAAACATTACAGGTACACCTTTGTAGATCTTGTTAATTACATATAAAATAAAATTGATATTTCATTTTACACTCATCAATTCATTATAGTTCTCTAAGAGTGGAATCGTTTCTAATGCTTAATCCGCGTTATTTTTCCAAGCCATGCTATTGTCATATTTTCATACTAGTCTTACTATATTATATGTTAATAATCTATATGATAGAAGTGATTTATTCTATTGTATGATTAAACTGCTTATACAGCATATCCTGCCATGAAATTTAATTTTAAATAGTCTTTTTATAAAACTTCTCGGATATTTAAATGTGTTTACATCATATTCACATATTCCGTAATTTATTAAGGCAAAATTTTCTTTTGTGATAATTTAATATTTTAGAATACTAAAATAAAAATACAACAATATAATTCTGAACCAAAACTAACCTTTTTAATGGCGGATAAACATATTTACTTTAGAATGAAACTTTATATTAATAAATTCATTTTCAATGAAAATTTTATGCGAACATAATTTAAAATCAATTTAATAATAAAGATATTAAAATAGAGTTGTTTTAATAATTTTCTACATTTGAATCTTAATTTTGTGAATTTTGAGAATTTTACCATCATAATTTTCTTTTATATTTGGTAGAAATAGTCAAATAACATCTGGAAATACACAAATTTTAAAAACATGTAATATCTACTCAAACGTTTAGGTCATATAGATTAATATCTATCTTGGTGCTGCACAGTATATGATTAACGGATATTACATTTCACACATATGGAATATTTCATAATAATATTCTCTCGCTAATATTTTTGAATATTTTTGTAGATTTAAATATATGAAATTGTTATAAAATATATACGTATATAGTGGAATGCCCTCACTGATCATTAAAAAATAATTCCATGTGAAATTTTTATAAAAATGCCAAACTTTTGTATTGACAAGTAAAATTTTTTTTATCTAAATTATTGATTTGATAAAAAAACCTTTACATCATTGCTTTATACAATTTCTTCATGCATAAAATACCTAATAAATATGATATTATATTCTGAAAATATATTTATACATATTTCCAAAAATTGATATATCGTTCTTATTAGAGATTATTTTGTTAAACTTTAAATGATTAGGGTAAGTTATTTATACCACTCTCGTAAAACATTCACATTTTTAATTATACATCATACTGTACCTACCATGCTTAAAAAGAATAAATTTTATACTCTTTTCGTTGAATCTATGATATCAATTCAAATAAACTATGTACTAAATTAAAAATCCATTTTCGTATATAAGCTCTGCCTCCAAGTATAATTAAATCTTATTCGTACCATTCCAAAAGTCCCAATAGTACCTTAAAGTTTTTTACATTGAAATAACTGTTATTCTACATAGTTTTTAAGAAATACTGCTTAAACAGTATTTCACTGTAACAAGGGGTTTCTTAAGGCGTATGATTAAAATTTAAGACTTAATTACACATCCGGGTTGTCCTAGTTTCAATCCATCAACACTGAAAACAATGTAAATAATAACTGAAAGACAAAATAATGATAATACATGAGGAACGAAGACAAAAATCAAACGTTAATGATAATCGAACAAGTACGAAAATAAAACGAATATTAACTGTATCCAACCGAATTGTGTAAATAATCTTACGAGCAGTTACGACGCTATTGATTTATTTGAGAATAATTGCACGAAGATTAACGACACACAGTTCTAAGGTCTGTTACATCGTATGTCTGGATTTTACAGATTTTGAGATTGTATTAATTAAGTAGGAATTTTTATTATCTAAATAAAATTAGATAATTGTGTTTATTTATAAATATATTAACTGTAAAATTTTTATAAAAATCATTGAAGAATAATTAACAATTTGATACAAGCATGTAAAAATATTTTTTGGCACTCATAAGAAACGGTGGCCCGTGGTTAGTTAGTGATTAACCTACTAATTCCATAAAACCTTAAGTAAAAGCATACGATAAAATATTAAAATACTTATACTATATAAAATTCGTGTATTTGTTCCAACCTATACTTTTTATTGAAAATATAACATATTTTAAATCTATTTTACTCCATAAAAATTATTCCAAATTCTAAATCTAAGGTGGATGTCGGAACACCACTCCATTCTCTCACACTGAAAATCACAAATTTCCCAGTAATATTCCGTATTGCTTGTATGTACTCCTGTCATAGGTTCTTACTGAATAACACATTTTTCTTATGAAAAAATTTCTATGTAGCCTGAATTATATTTTTGGAAATGTATGAATAAGGGTCTCAAATTAAAAACTATTACATGATAGTTTTAAAAATCCGAAGAAAACTTCCTGTTTGTATACATTTTTTTGTTCTGTGGGATGGAAATTCATTTAATTGAATCTTTTTATGCTTAACAAAGGTGATTTATTCTCTTTTATATCCTCGCCTTTAGGTTGAATAGATTGAATGATTTTTTTCTAAATATGAAACTGCTATTTCATCGGAAGAAATTTCAGAGGTGAAAAATTTAAAACTTAATTTTACGCATTAAGTATTCTCGTAATACTTTTAGCTTTTTTCAAAGTGCCAAACTTTTGTTTACTTTATAATGTTATTAAAAATTACTCAAATTATTAATCGATTATATGAATGTTAGTACAGTTATATAGGAAGATAAGATGAGTTATTCAACATGCCTACAAAATTTTATTAAGGTCTACTTAATAATATTTTGGTAGAAATACCAAAAAGAATAATTTATTTCTTTTTCAAAGATATGAGAAAATGCGATTTTCGAGAGGTTTTTAAAGAGATAGTAATATTCATTCAACGCTAATGAGAGAAAAAGTTACCTTTGCTATATGAACTTGATAACACTGGGTACCATAATTATGAAAAATTTAATTTTGAGGTTTTTATGTAACAACCTTATACATAATACATACACACCTTGGTTATTTTTATTTGTGTCATACAAATTGTAATTACTAAATAGCAAAGAATAGGTAGAAAATATAAAGTTTCTTAAATCTGAAAATTCACGAGTAAGTTACTGTTAAATATAAAAAAATTAGTTTATTGATTTAATTCCTGCCACTTCATCTAGGAGAGGGATTTCCGATGTACAAAGAGAGTCTGTACATCCTTTGTTACTCAAAAATGTAATTAGTAATGACTGGGCTAAGCGTCCGTTTAAGTATTGCTTTTTATGGCATTATATATAATTGAGAATCAAAATATACGCTAAGATTTTTTATTTACCGTTTAATAGTGAATAATGGAATGTTTCACAATTATTAAAATACGCTATTTTTTTTCCGAATAAACGTTTTATATTATGCGAGAGAACACTAATCTAACCAGTCACGAATAATAAGGTTCTTTTCTGTTTATAAAAACAATATTAAATTTGATTATTATACACTATGCATACACGATTTCACGCATTATTAGAATTTGTTTTGTTATACGACGCAAGATTTTTATCTGAGAAGACTAATGTTGACCCAAAGTTATAGTTGAACTAGCAGATATATTGGCTTCACAAAACTACCAATTCAATAGTTAGTGGTACTTCTTAGAGTGCTGAGGGGTAGAATTTGCATCATTTAAAATTTTAATTAGGAATTCATTTTGACACTGTATGTTTTTACGTCAAGTAAAAATTTTTTTGTAGAATTTAATGAAATTCACAAATCTGGCAGACAAAGAATAAGGTGGATCCATTTTTTACATCATAAAGACAATTCATTATTAACGATGATAATAACTCATACTTTTTTTCAGTATGATAGTCTTATTGAAACACTGTGCTCCTAATGTAGTCCATATGGTTGAGATGAATATGAATTATCCAAAATGGGGCTAGTTTATCTAATGCCAAAAATTTTACTGTATAGTGATTTAAAGAATCACTACATAAATTAAAAATTCTTATAAATGCAGCCAACTTTATTAATTTTATTTAATCATTCGTTTAATTTTAAATTATAATGTTAAATCATATCTCAGCTACAATAGACAATGTATGAATTTTTAAGAGAAACATCTCTTAATGTTCTTAGCAACCTATTTCGTAATAAGATGTAAAGGTATACATTGTTGTACAGTGAAAATATTTATGCCACAAACAAGTTCAGAAAATCTTTTGGGGAAAAAGGATCATAGTCACTAGTACTCCATCAAGATTTTTTGTATGACAATTCAAAATAATTGTTTATACCAGTGTAAATACTTTTGTAGTGACAGCGATCAATGCAGCTATCCTCGAATAATCTTTGGACTCATAAGTCTTGAAGTTACTTATGCTAGTAAAAGTTTTGTATGATCCAAGTTAAGTTTCATTAAAAAGAGGTGTAGGGCTTATGTATTGCCGAAATTTCACTAGGTATATAATAATGTAAGGAGTTACTTTTTTTTGTTTC